>NW_006238923.1:15959461-15967593 GCF_000375325.1 Capsella rubella
CCTTTGCACACTTTGTGAATTGTAACTCCATGAGTATTGCATTCAGCTTATTGTTCCACGCTCTTAGAGCTTGCCTTAAACCATACAAAGCCTTATGAAGTCTGTAGACTTTGTCTTCACACCCTTTTTCCTCAAACCCTTCTGGTTGCTTGACAAACACGGTTTCTTTTAACTCCCCATGAAGAAAGGCTGTCTTAACATCGAGGTGATGAATCTCCCATCCATTCAAGGCAGCGAGGTTGACAAGTAGGCGTATTGTCTCAAGACGGGCTACAGGCGCAAAGACTTCATCAAAATCAACTCCGTACCGTTGGACGTATCCCTTAGCGACTAGTCGAGCCTTGTATTTATTAATGCTCCCATCAGAATTCCTTTTAATCTTAAACACCCACTTCAAACCAATTGCTTTTTCTCCAATAGGTAGATCTACAAGACTCCATGTGTTGTTCTTTTGAATCGAGAGAATCTCATCTTCACATGCCCGTATCCATTCCTTTGATACCTTTGCTTCCTCGAAACTTCTTGGTTCATTATTCAGACACAGCAGAAGTCTTTCTCCTTCCTCTTCAGCAAGTAACACATAGTCTTCAAGATATTTAGGTTTTGAAACCTCTCTTTGTGTTCTCCTTAATGCTATAGGTTGATCATCGATCTCCACATCTTCATCTTCTGTTTCAAGTGATACAACCGATCCATTTTCTTCTGAAATAGTTTCATTGTTGTTTTCATTGTTGTCTTCGTTTCGGGATTCAAGCTCTTCTTCATTCTCATGGTCATTCTCTCCCTCTTCATCGTTCCTTTCAACAATTTCTTGGATCCCATGGTTTCCTAATTCCCCAAATGTCACAATAAAGTTTCCATCGAGATCCGATTCTGAGTTGTTTCTACTCCAGTTCCAGCCTTTGGTCTCATCGAATACAACATCTCGACTGACAACAACTTTCCTTGTTTTTGGATCGTACATTCGGTATGCTTTTGACCAGGTTCAGTACCAAGATGAACAAGCATACGGGATCTATCATCAAGCTTCTTTAGAAGATGCTTCTCAATCTTAGCATATCCAATGCACCCAAAAATCCGAAGATGATCAATATTTGGCTTCTTATCTCGATAGACCTCATATGGTGTTTTAGCCTTGAGTGTTCTTGTGGCAACTCTATTCAAGAGATAAGTGGAATGTCGTATCGCTTCTCCCCACAAATGATTTGGCATATGCATATGCTTCAGAATGCTTCTCGCCATCTCCATAAGTGATCTGTTTCGTCTCTCGACAACACCGTTCTGTTGAGGTGTGTATGGTGCCGTAAGATGCCGTGTGATACCCGAATCGGCACAAAATTCATTAAACTCTTGCGATACGAACTCTCCACCTCTATCAGTTCTGAATGTTTTTATGCTAGCTCCAGACTCTCGTTCAACTAAGCTTTTAAACTTCTTGAATTTCTCAAAAGCCTCACTCTTCTCTTTTAGCAAAACAGTCCACATGTACCTAGAATAATCGTCAATGAGAACAAAGATATACTTATTGGACCGCAAAGATCTCCATGTATAAGCTCAAGTAGTTTAGTTGCACGGTAAGTAGTTGCTTGAGGAAAGACTTGTCTTGTTTGCTTCCCTAACATACAAGATCCACATACTTCTTTCTCAACATTAAACATTGGAATTCCTTGCACAAGCTCTCTTTGTATCATTGACTTGATCGTGTCGAGGTTTATATGTCCTAACCTTGCATGCCATTTATTTGACTCGCTTATACTTGCTAGGTGTAAGCATTCATGTTCTATGATTCCCATTCGAACTTTGTAAAGCCGGTTCTGTCCTCGATTTGCTTTTACAAGTAGTTTCCCATCATGGTCATGCATAGTTAGACATTCTCCTTTCATACGTATATCACAACCTGTTTCGGTAGCTTGCCCAAGACTGATGATGTTGCTTTTCAAATCGGGAATGAAGTAAACATCTCTCATTGTTCTTGGTTCTCCTTTCATATCTGTAAAAGCTATCGACCCTTTTCCTTTGATGTCTATCCTTGAATCATCACCAAATCTCACCTTTCCTGTAATTGATCTATCCAATCTGGAGAAATACCTTTGATCACCAGTCATGTGGTTGCTAGCCCCATTATCAAGGTACCAAACATCATCCTCTCCTGTGCTTGAGTTGTAGTCACTAGGTTTGCAGTGTTTTTCATTCAAGTATACAACCTCATGCATCATGAGTTCATCCGCTTCTTGAGTCTCATTTGTATTCTCTTGGGCTTCTTGTAACTTAAGTAAGCGGTCGGGACATGTCGATGCATAATGCCCTAGTTTGTCACAACGGAAACAGGTCACCTTGGATGTATCTCGTCCTCCACCAGTCCGGCCACGGCCTCTTCCTCGATATCGTCCTCCACGACCGCGACCGCGATTTCCACCGTTATACTCTTGGTAAGATTGCTCAGTTGAGGACTCCATGTTCGCATACATCAATTTGCTTTGATCTTCTTGTGGCTCATCTTCGTCAGCTATACGTTCCTCATAGGCCTTCAAACGTCCAATGATGTCTTCAAAACTAGTATTATTAAGATCTAGGGCCTGTTCAAGAGAGGCCACGAGGTGAATGTATTTCTTTCGTGGTAAACACTTAAGAAATTTCTTAACTAACTTTGATTCTTCCATGATGGCTCCTAACGCTGTTGATTTAGATGATATCTCTGATATTCTTCCACTGAAATCATCTATTGTTTCTGAATCTTTCATCTTCCGACGATCAAAATCAGACATTAGCGTTTGGAGTCTAGCTTCTTTAACCCGATCTGCTCCTACATATCTCGCCTTTATCGCATCCCAAATCTTCTTCGCCGTATTCAGTTCTCCAACTTGGAGGATAAGTGCCTCGGGGATAGATTGTAACAACAAGGCGACAGCCATGTTGTTCTTCTCATGATTAACCGGATCCTCGGGCTCGGTTTCTATAGTTTCCCATGCCTTATGAACCTTCAGCGCAGCTTTCATCCTCAATACCCATACGGTGTAGTTAACAGAGGTTAGCATTGGACACTGGATAGACGAAGATCCTCCGCCTTCTCTCGGTCGATCAGCAACGAGAATTATGTCACCCATATTGTCCTCACGATCTTAGAAAGCTCTGATACCAATTCTAGTTTCTTAGAACACAAGAAACACAAAATCTTAAGAACACAAGTAAAAGAATTACTCTCTTTATTAGCTTTAGAAAAATCCCTCAAAAACTAAAGCTCTCTTGTTTCTCAAATCTCACAAGTTATGCCACACATTGACATCTCCTTATATAATGAGAAAACCCTAGGACAATTCCTAATCAAAATAGGTAATATTACATATCTAGATTGCTCCTAAATATGTTTGTCCTTATCTCCTAAACCATTACTCGGTTTGCTTGTGGTTCAAGCTTAAACCAACAAGGCAGTATCATGCTCTTATGCTGTTTGGCAATACGGTATGTCCAATGAGCTCCATTGTCGATAGGGTTACGAGAGTGGTCAGTATATATCCGCATCGCCTAGCTCTTCCCCATCGTGACGAATTCGTCAGTTTATCTGAAGCCTTTCACTGCGATGGCATATTGCTATGCAACCTCTTGATGAAGACCATGATTGTGGTTTGGAACCCGTTTTCGGGGCAAACCAGGTGGATCCAAGTTACCCAACTGCAAGAACACTATATAGGAGCCTATGCTCTCGGATACAACAACAAGGAGTTGTGTCGTAGCTACAAAATCTTGAGGTTCCGGTGTCAATACGAAAAGTTGGCGGCATCATGGGGCTGGGGTGCACTTAATGTCACTCCGGAACCAGAAGGCAACATTATATCGGAAATATATGAGTTTAGCTCTAATTTATGGACGAATCTGGATTCGGTCCTTCCCGATCAAGCCTACTTAAAACCTAGTGGTGGTGTATCTTTAAATGGGAATACTTATTGGATGTCGTGTAATAAAAAAGGACACTACTCACTACTCAGTTTTGATTTTTCAACAGAAAAGTTTCAACGTTTATGCGCTCCCTTTCATCATGAACCATGCCATAATGATACTAGGGTTCTCTCGGTTGTTAGAGAAGAACGTCTCTCGTTGTTATATCAGAGTAGGAAGACACTAGAGGTGGAAATATGGATGACCGATGAGATTGAGACCACATTTGTGTCGTGGAGCAAGTTCTTAAGAGTAGATTTATTAGGATTAAACCATTGTTTTTCGGATTCCATGAGCTTCTCCATTATCGATGAGGAGAAGAAAGTTGTCGTGTGTTGTGATGAAGCGGGAAATTTCGACTTCACAATGGTTTGGATTGTTAAAGAAGGAGAAGAATATAGAGCATCACAATGGTTTGGATTGTTAAAGAAGGAGAAGAATATAGAGCATGGAGTATACCACTTCTTAGTGTTCCAAGATTGTTTGGTTATGTTCCGAAAAATTAGCATTCTTGTCTCTTTAATTTGCTTCCTTTGTTATGTCCTTGGATTGATGGATGAAATAATATAGTATTTTCTTGAAGTCTGGTAAAGTAATGTGACTTTGCACATAAACGGAAAACAAACAACACTGGTCTGTCTAGCTACGTCCAGAGATTTCCCAGTTTGGATTGTTTGTTTATATAGCTGGTACATTACATTTTACACTTTCCATACCATTATTTCCATACAGTATATCCCACTTTTTCTATTAAACCTTGATATATATATATATATACTAGAAAGTTGCCCACGCGATGCGTGGGTTATACATGAAATATTAATTAAAAATTATATTAAGTTATATATAGTGTACAAGTGTTAATATATGTTTTGAAAATAATTTTAAAATAAAATAATATGTTTATATTCATTTATATGTTTATTACAAAATAATATTAATTTTTATGTATAAAACAAAATAATTAACGCACAAACAAAATCGAACGCGATCACAAAATTAGTATAAAACATATTTTGTGTACATTGTAAACATTAAAAATAAACGAAAAGTATATTTGGAAAATAGAAAACTGAATGAGATCTAAACAAAGTAATACAAAATTAGCACATACACAATATACAAAATTAGCACATACAAAATTATGAGCATTTGTTACTCACCTTATATTTTATCATAACCTAAAAGTAACTTAAATTTTAAAAATGATCAAGTTAAACTTTTCAAAATATAAAATTAAAAGATTTCATTTGAAACATATGATATATTGTTTTAAACTTTATTTAGAAAAGATTTTTCAATTTAGATTATAAAAGCTTTTAAACTATAGTTATGTAAAAAGTAAAAAGAGAGATCATAAGCCAAATAAACAGAAGAAGATTACATGAGAATAAGAACTTTGATATTTTTTTTATTTTTTTTTATTGTAAAGGAAGCTGACATAGGAGGTAGATGAGAATATACATATATAGACTTTTTAATGTAGCATTAGTTTAGTTTTAAAATTACTACTAAATTTTTTAAAAACAAATATGCATGAAGATTTACATTACTATAAAAGCTAAATAAATGAATCCAAACTAAAATAGCATAACATGTTTACACCAAAATTAACAAAGAAGATGAACAACGACATCTATCTATTATATGTACATGACAACAATTCTGAACTACTTATAAGAAATCGATTGTATGTTTGGTCTCTCTAGGAAATAATAACTTAGGTTAGGTATTTGTATTGTTATGAAAAAGACAAGTTATTATTTATTTATAACAAATGAGGTTAAATTACTAAGAATGTAGACTGAGGTATGATATTGTTGTGTAACTCATACATTATTTATCATAATTTAATAGGATTTCAATGGTGAACATTATTAAAGAAGATGAACGACGATATCTATATATTATATGTACACGACAATAATACTAACTACTTATGAAAAATCGATTTTATGTTTGGTCTCTCTAGGAAAAATAACTTGGGTAGGTATTTGTATTATTATGAATATAAAAATTATTATTTATTTTTAGCAAATAAGGTTAAGTTACTAAGAGTGTAGAGTGGGGTATGATATTATTGTGTAATTAATACGTTATTAATTATCATAATCATTGTAATTAATATATTATTAATTATCATAATTAAATTAATGAATTAAATTAAATATAACATTCATAAAATGTATGATCTTTAAAAGAAAAATATTGAAGGACAAATTCTTTTGTAAGCAAGTATATATATATTTTTTAAACACTTTGACTGCAAATTTTAAATAAACTAAATATTATAATTTTTTTATATAATAGTCTATTTGATCACAAAAACTAAATAACAGATATATTAAAATGAATTAAAAAAACTATTTGAGATTAAAAAAAAATAAGAAAACATTATTTGATAAATGTTTTAAATCGAAATTTTTATTTATATAGCAATCAAAACTGTTATATTACATATGTGTTATATCAAATTTTCTTGATTCATAAGTATGAAAATATAAGTATAATAAGGCGTTAGAAAAAAAAAATTGAAGCTTTATAAGAGATATATAGCATACTTTCTAAAATAAATTTAGATCAAATTCTTAAATTGATATTTTCATTGATTCTCAATCAATATAACAACATAAAAGTAGTAAAATATTTAAGATACATGAATATAGTGGCTGAGAATGAGAGAAGCATTAATTATAAGATGATAATGTAAAACAAATGATAGAGATGAATCTTTAAGAAAGAAAAAATTAAGAGACCTTTCATATATTCATATAGTGTAAAACGAAAATTTTGAAAACTGTTATATTACATATGTGTTATATCAAATTTTCTTGATTCATAAGTATGAAAATATAAGTATAATAAGGCGTTAGAAAAAAAAATATTGAAGCTTTATAAGAGATATAACATACTTTCTAAAATAAATTTAGATCAAATTCTTAAATTGATATTTTCATTGATTCTCAATCCATATAAGAAGGGCTTGTTAAATTTGGGTGCGTAGATAATCTGAAAACAAAAAATGAATGTGTGATAAATTTTTTATCAGATCTCTCTCCTCTGCCTTATCAAAGTTACCTTTTTAGCCCTCAACCTGGTTTAACTAAAAATATAAACTGACAGAAACTAAATAGGATGCCTAGGCTAGGGAAAGATTTCCTCGAAAAAAATCTGACTACTCCAAACTTACGCCGACGTTGGTGATAAATTTTAAGTTATCAACTATTTTTTCTATTATCTATGTACTAATGATTTCCAAATGAAAATATAATTTTGTTTAATTACAAAATATAAACCCTAACCACTATTTTATCAACCCAAACCAAAATATAATTTCGTTTAATTACAAAATCTAAACCCTAACCAATATTTTGTCAATCCAAACTGAAATATAATTTCATTTAATTACAAAATCTAAACCTTAACCACTATTTTTTCAACCCAAACAAAAATATAATTTCATTTAATTACAAAACTAAACCCTAACCACTATTTTGTCAGCCCAAACCAAAATATAATTTTGTTTAATTACAAAATCTAATCCCTAACCACTATTCTATAAACACAAACAAAAATATATTTTTGTTTATTTATAAAATCTAAAGCCTAACCACTGTTTTATAAACTCAAACTGATACATATTCCATGAATTTGATAACACTGTTCATCAGTGATTAAAAGCATTCGATAACTTTTTTAAAAACATGTTAAATAATATGTTATCGCGGTAAGTTACATATTATCCGTTAAATTGAGTATTTATATAAACCGGTAATATAAATATTTTATACAAGTACGTAAATATATATATTAGTTGATATCAGTCATATAATAGTTAATTTAACTAGATAATTATGAGTTTATCGAATAACTTATAATTTATAGCGGTAACATATATTTAACTATAAATAATTTAACTAGATAACTATGAATTTATCAGATAACTTATAACGTATACCAGTAAGATATGATTTACATAGTTAACCAAATAAATAACCATAAATGTTATAGTTGATATTATAATATATAGCAAAATTATGGTGGATATTTTCTCTCAAAATCTTGTTGCAATATATCTACTAAAAATCTAATCAAATATATCACATGAATAATCAAATCTTTATTAAAAAAATATATTACAATTGGGTTTTGGTTTCTCACGTCTAAACACATGAATAATCAATCTTCCTTTGCTCCAT
>NW_006238923.1:15967693-16038482 GCF_000375325.1 Capsella rubella
CCTCTAAAAAAACTTCAAATCTTCTTCCTCTTTAAAAACTCTTGCTTTGAAGTATCTTTGTCCTTCTTCACCGCAAGAATTTCTTAAGTATGAAAACCAATAAACACACAATGAGAAAAAGAAGAAGAAGAAAGGGTTTAGAAGATGAACTTATCGAAATGATTTTCTAGAAATGTAAACTTATATATAACTTGATTCACCTGGAGTTGTATGGTTGGAAAGAAAAACTTCTTTGAAAATTTTCAGAGAAGAGTTTTTGTCGTATGATGATTTTCATATTTTTTGTTTGTGTTTTGTGAAATGGAAAGAAAAGTTTTAGAAAATATTTATACATAAAAGAAGTTCTCTGATATTTAGAGATCGTGGGTTAGTTGGTGATATTTTGATTTTTTATTTTATTTTTAATAAAACAGTTTATCAAACATAATTGAAGAAAATAATAAATAAAAGATGAGGACTTTAGAGAAAAAGTAAAAATCATTTTTTGACACTTAAAATATAGAAAACAATCGTGAATTAAAATATTATGAAAACAATAAAATATTTCGAAAAGTAATATTTTAAATAAAATTATATCATCTTAATTTATGAATTTTTTTCTAACTACCTCGTTTTTAAAAAATATATATAATTTATTGATGCTATTAATATAATTTATTTTAGCATCACATTTTTATGATGTTAATTTTGTATCATTTAAAAAATCGATTTTATCAAAAAAAATACATACATCAATTATCTAAATGATGTAATTATGTATTTTACATCAATTTATTTTAAAGTGATACAATCTACTAGAAATTGAATCAGTTTTAAATAATTGATGAAAATTAGTTAATATTAGCATCAGTAATGTAATTGATGTAAAATTATTTATATTTGCTTCACTTATTAAAAAGTAATTTAAAATAAGATCACTTAAATTTGTGATACAATTTAAGTGATACAATATAGTCATTTTTTTGTAGTGTTATAACCGATCAGACTGAAAACAATATAATTAGACATTAATCAATAGCTACTAAAATTATGTTAAATTTGTATCGAGATAACAATATTTGTATTAGATAATATTATACTTATCCAGTCAAAAACATTGTATTAGATAATATGTTCAAAACAGCTCTTCCTCCACGAACCTTTGTCTATGTCCCTCTCCTCTTCTTCTTTTTCTTCTTCTTCCTCCTCTTCTTATCTGTCCACCGCCGCGGTCGGGAGACTACAGAACTTAATCGAAGAGTAGGAGAGAGGGAGAAGAGGAGAGATATGTAACGAGAATAGAACGGGAAGTGTAGGGATCGTGGTGAGAGATCCGTCGAAGCCGCCGCCGAAGACGAAGCTTGTGGCGAGGAATGGGAAGCTTATGGTGGAGGAAGAGGTTAACGCGGTGGGACCAAACGGAACGGAGTTTGTAATAATGGCGGTTGATTCGCCGTTACAGAGAATGGATTTTCTTAAGATACAGAGAATGAGAACAATTTAAATCTTTATCTCTTACATTTTTAATGGATTTTGTTTTAGTTTTTTTCTTATTTGAGACAATATGGAAAATGCTTTTGTTAGACTTCGAAAAACACAACACATTCTCTGATCGAGTCTACTTAATTCTTTGGGTAGAAAGAGAGAGAAAGATGGGGAGAGAAAGAGAGAGAAGAGTTAGAGAAATGATGGGAGAGAAATGTGAACTACATAGCTATAGGGAGAAAAATGTCTCTAAAAATATGAGCCAAATAAAATTTTATAGGCATTGGATAGTAAAATATTTAAGATACATGAATATAGTGGCTGAGAATGAGAGAAGCATTAATTATAAGATGATAATGTAAAACAAATAATAGAGATGAATCTTTAAGAAAGAAAAAATTAAGAGACATTTCATATATTCATATAGTGTAAAACGAAAATTTTGATTAAACTTTTACAATGTTATTAAATATATTTTTCTTTAACTGAGACAACAAATAATAAACAACAAAGGAAAAAAAAAAAACAAAACAAACAAAAATATATAAGATTTAAGATAAAGTGGAAGAAGATGAGAAAATGAGTATTTAGAAGATAAGAAGTGATGGGAATTACAAATTAGAAGAAGAAATTGTGCGAGCTAATTCTAATTTATTGTGTGTTAAATAAAATTGAGTAGAAAAATATAGTTAATGCACATTTTTATTATTTCAGTTTTTATATTAAACTGTGAGTTAAGAATTATTTGAATAAGAAAGAGGTAATAATCTATTAGTTGGAAATTGTGTTACAATAAAATATTTAATTAGATATTTCATAATCAAAAAAGAAAATGCATATATAAAATGGATCTTTATAACTTAATTCTCTTGTTGTGCGATGATTGGAACTAATATAAGATACTATGTTAGATTTTTATCATACTTTCTAAAGATAATTATATCAAATTCTTAAAATGATCATTTCATTGATTTTTATGTCACATAAGAACATAAAAAAATAGAAAAAAAATATTAAAGATACATGAATATAATGTAAGAAAGGGAGTGAATGTACTTATATGTTGATAATTAAAAATAGAAAATAGAGATGAATTTTCAAAAAAGAAAAAATTATAATAACGTAAGATGTATATCAATATATCATATCGTCTCTAAAAGTTTCTACAGTTGAAATTTTATATAATAGTATTTAATTTTTTTTTAAAACTCATACAACCAAAAAACAAAAGCAAACAAATTTCATATAGAAGAGAATGAGAGAATGAGAGAATGATATAATGAGAAAATGAGTATATAGAGGAAGAGAAGTGATGGGAGTTACAATTTCATAAAACAATTATGGGAGTCAATTATAATTGATTGTGTATTGAAAAAATTGAATGGAAAATATAGTTAATGCAAATTCATATTATTTTAGTTTTTATATTAAAATGTGAGTTTAATGTATATGATTAAATGTGTTTTGTGGTTCTTTGTTTTTTTTCAGTTTTATATTAAAGTGTGAAATATATAATATGTTTTAAAGTTATAAGCCAAGTGGACCAATAAGAAGATGGTAAAACCTTATATATATATATATATATATATATATGATTTATGAATAATATGATAGTTATTCTTTGATTTAAATTCATTATATTATTTTCTCAACTGTTTGATAATAGAAAATTAAATAAAATTTGTTGGTTAAATAGTTACATAGAAACAATTATCTTATAAATAATTTTTATCCAAATTTTATATAAGATCTACTGATTTATTATACTGAAAAACAATCAAGCTTTCTCTAATTTCAGTATTTATCATAGATTTGACCATACTAAAAAAAATCTCTTTAATTCTTCTCTTATAAATTAACTTTTTAAAATTAGAAATTATGTTATAAATAATTTATCACCTATATTAATAACTTTAAAAAGGTATCTTTAAAGGAGTAGGGAAAAAAAGTCATAGCAATTTTCTTTGAATAAAAAATTATAACAACTCCATTTTATGTTTAGCTTATATGATATTTAATTTAATTAGAAACTAAAATTAGGAAAAACATATTTTTGCAACAATGACACTTTTTAAAAAGCAAACTATACATATATCATATAACTTACAACACAATATCATAAAAAAAAATAACTTTGAAATTTTAGATTAGAAATTAATAAAAATGACACATGTGAGAAGCATAGAGAAAAAATAACTTTGAAATTTTAGATTAGAAATTAATAAAAATGACACAAGTCAGAAGCATAGAGCGACACATATCGCATTGTGAGGCAAAGTTAAGAAGAAACCTTGTCTTATTATAGAAGATATATATAAACATCTTTCATCTGTATTATTTTAGTAGCATTTGATATCTTATGCATTCTCAATAAATAAGCATACCTAACTCATGATGATCACCAATTCAAAATGTACAATATGTCAAAACCTTGTTTCGTATAAAAGGTTTTCTCATCTTATTAAGTTGTGTAGGCTTAGCCTTATATACACGATTACAAAATAACCTAGATACGTAAAATATACTTGACCAAACTATACAGCAAGTATATATTAATTACATAATACATCCCTCTCCAATACAATACAATTACAAAAATAAAAAAATAAGTTTCTGAATATGTGGTAAGTAACTTTACCCCTAGGCGTCAAATATTTTGAATGCTTAAAGTCTAAACTAAGAAACTGAAGGAAAGACAATTAATACATAAACTAGATTTTACCCCGTGGTACACCACGGGGCCAGTATTTTATGCATAGGTGTTATGTAAATATATATGGGTTGAATTTGAAAGAACTTAGTATATGTATTTAAAAAAATAAAAATACTATTATTAAATTCAGATTTGCTAAAATAAAGGTGTACGTGTAAAACTTAAGTTTGTAAATACATTTATATTTGTAAGACATAGTTGTAACTTATTACCGAATATATATGAGTTAAATTTGAAATAAACATAAGTATTTGTATTATATAAAAATGTAGTATTATTAAACTCTAAATAGACTATACTAAGATGTATAATCAATATAATAAACTTATTTAATGACTACCAAACAGTAAAAGTTATCATCATATATCAAAATTTTATAGACATTTTTATTCATTTTAAAATAAGAAGTATGACTAATTTGGTAACTACACTAAAATTATCTTTACTTTATGATTATTCGGAAAACCTACCTGTATTAATTTATTTTTGTTTGCTAAACAAAAACTTTAAAATCCAAGTTGGAAGAGTTGGGTACTCCAAGATATAAACTTTAATGAGATATGATTTATTACTTATGAAAATATAAAGAACTAAGTCTTTGGCAATTGTTTTATTTTTTACTTTGAGAATTGATTTGAATGAGAAACCACAGCTCTAAACCGTATTAAAACAAATTTCACGTTTGTTTAATTAAAAAAAAAGATATATTTCACGTAGGTAAGAAGCCATGCATGAGAGATATAATTGTTTATATCTTTGTTTTATCTATCCTACCATTTTTTTAGCCACATAAGTATTGTGACCAACAATAAGTGGATGAAAAGAAAGATTAGCTAGAGAGAACTAACCCATTATTTTGGTTTTTCAGATTATCACAAACAAATATAATTCCCCAAAAGCAAAAACAAAATAGGCAAATTTTATGCCTTCAATAATATTTGTATATATTCTCTGAAGAAAATAAAATTGGAACAAATGGAATTGAAGTTACATTTAAATTTCGTCATTGTTTCTATATTTCATTCATGCCAAATAATATTAAATGAATATATAGAACTCAGAAAATAACTATAAATACAAAGGATAAATGAAGAAGAAAGATGAGCAATACATATATGAACAAACAATAACTTATTTTAGAGATATACATTACAGCCTGAAACCGAAGATCTATCTAGAATGAATCTGTCTATAGTTCTATATTACATATTAGAGACACATAAACAAACGTATATTTAGATGTAGAAAATAACATAAAAGTTTATTCTGAAATTTCTATGAGTAATTTGTGTATGCTCTTATGATTTTTCTATTGTGTAAATTGTTGACAAACTATTTATAGAGATCCTTGCTAATAAGGTTAGGTGTGATTGAGAATGTTTGTGTAGCAATTAGTTTATGTTTCCTATATTTACTCGATCTTTAACTAATAATAAGGAAATCTTTAATTAGTTCTGATTTTATGATTTATGGTTATAAATAAAAACGCTTATGTGTTCTCCTAATCTAAACATATCTTACCAAAACTGAATTTTGTGATGATTTTTTGGCATTAATATTAACATTAATGATGATTTTTTGGCTTCAAAATCATTTTTATTGCGAAATTAAATTTCTTTCTATATAGGAATAAATTTCATTCCGATTTAATGCTAACTATATTCTCAAACTTTACCAAATTACCAAATCCCTCTCCAATACAATACAATTACAAAAATAAAAAAATAAGTTTCTGAATATGTGGTAAGTAACTTTACCCCTAGGCGTCAAATATTTTGAATGCTTAAAGTCTAAACTAAGAAACTGAAGGAAAGACAATTAATACATAAATTTATGTGTATATATATGTTTTTTTTTCTTCTTTTTGTAACTATCTTAATTTAGCTGTGTTGTAATGGATTTATAAAGAATTTCGTTGCTTGCTCATCATCGGCTAGATTCGCACCATCAACGGGATCTGTCTCCGTGTCGATAATCTCGTCCCATACCATATAATTGGATGTGTTTAGCATAGAACACATGATCGATAAAGGTCCTCTTGTTCTCTTGGTTTGGTCATTGGGACGACAAGATCTCCCATTGTTTCTTCACGATCCTACAATGGTTTTAATAACAAATCAAGAATGTAATGAACTAATTCAAGAACTTTCTCAAGTTCACAAAACTAATAATTTATGCCACACATTGGCATATACTTATGTAGAGAATTCATAAACAATACCATAGTCCAAATATTATTGACAAAAAAAAAAACCATAATCCAAATAGGAAAAATATACATGTTTAGATAACTCATAAACTTCTGTTTCCTAAAACCATAATTCTGTAGGATTATGGTTTAGCTTGAGACTCAAGCTTTCTTCAAGCATAAACCAACATTCCGGACAAAATAGTTTCTACTATTGGTGATTTTAAGATTCCAAAGTTTTAGTTCTCTTTCGGGTTCGACGCTTCAGATGTTTTGAAAGGATTGGGACTGATTCGCCATTCAGTGATGAAGACGGTTTAACTGAGATGGTTGAATCTCCAGAAATGGGGAAGAATCTATCCGTATCGAATATTTTCCACAAAGCATGCATCGAGGTAAACGAAGAAGGAACAGAAGCCGCAGCTGCATCAGCTGGAGTCATAAAACTAAGAGGTTTGCTTATGGAGGAAGATGAGATAGATTTTGTGGCGGATCATCCGTTTCTGTTGGTGGTCACTGAGAACATAAAAGGAGTGATTCTGTTCATAGGCCAAGTCCTTGCATTGAAACTAATTTGGAGCTTACTGGTTTTACTTACAGAGTAATCAATAAATCAGTGTCGTTACGAGTAGTGACTCATCTTTGTGCTACATCTTCTGATTTATGTAATAATAATAACATCCTTTTTTAACAACATACATTAAGGTTTCGAATGTCAATTCATCACATAAAATACATAAAAACTGATACATCACATATAATATATAAACATTGATCATCACACGCTTGCTTTTTCTTCATAAAAGATAACAAATTATTTATGATGTTATTAGATACACCAACTTTGTCGAACAGACCAACAACGCGTTAACGAGCCCTAATGGTTCGTTGCTTGCGTCGGCCAAAAACCTTCATGAACCACTCATGCTTGTACGAAACCACTATGTGTCCCAATACTAGTCCAAATACAACTCCAGGTGCAAAGCCTAAACCTGCTGCCATCCAACTCAATGATTCTTCTTCTTCTTCTTCTTTTGTCTCCACCAGTTCGGATTGTGTTGGCGCTTTGATATCTCCACAAATATCCTTAAGGGAAGAACCATTAAGCCCCGGGTTTCCTTCATAGGAGGAGCAGTTTTGTCGCTGAAACTGTGTGCCTTGCGGAATGGAACCTACAAGTTGGTTATGTGAAATGTTTATCCATGCGAGAGAAGAAAGGCTCCCAAGCTCAGGAGGAATCTCACCAGATATCTTGTTTTGGGATAGGTCTAGTGACTCCAGATTCGTCAAATTTGCCAAAGTAGATGGGATGTGGCCCGTGAAAGCATTGTTTGACATGTTGAGAATACAAAGCTCCTTTAGAAAACCAACAGAATCAGGAATTTGTCCACTAAGTTGATTTCCTGAAAAATCGATGGCTGTGTAGGTTGTAAGGATACGTTCCATCTCCATTGATACTCCTTTACTCATCAACACAAGTGAAAAGTAGTAGGTGATGCCCCCAAAATTACTAATGTAATCTAGTTCCATATTATTGTCTCTCTCGGAATACATCGCAGTCCAGTTCAAGAAGTAATCAGATGGCAAGGCACCGAAGAAGTCATTATGTGATACATCAATGATTTTCAACTGAGGAAATTCAAACCAAAATCCATCACCGTTATGTAATGTGCCATGAAACTTGTTAGAACGGAGGACGAGAACTTGAAGCTTCTGCAGAGAATTCAAGTGGAAAGGAAACATGTCGTTGACTGTGTTGCTTCCCACATTTAAAACTTCCAATTCAGAGCAACCAACAAAAGAAGCTGGAAACTTTTCCTCCAATCGATTGTGACTAAGGTCAAGTGACATTAAGCTCTTGGCGTTCTGAAATATTTCAGGAATCATTCCGCTGAGTCTGTTGTTATGGAGATTTAGATCTGTAAGAGAACTCATGAGAGTCTCTAAACACTGAGGAATTGAGCCGTCGAAGTTGTTGTTTGAGAGATCTAGGACCTCTAGAGAACTTGCTCTACATATTGATCGAGGGATCTCTCCAGTGAAGTTATTCTTGGAACCCAAAAAATATCGGAGATGCTTGGATGACGGGATGAAGAGTGGTCCTTGGAAAGCATTTGATTTTAGATCAACATAACTTATTAGACTCTCCGGAGAAACTTCGAAGGATCCATTGGAACCGCTGAAAGAGTTGTTAGAGAGAAGCACAGACTCCAATTTTGGCAGTCTCCACAACCAGTCTGGTACTTGACCTTTCATTTTATTGTTGGAAAAGTCTAGAATTCTAAGATTTCTTCCTTTTCTTATGAACTCAGGGAACTCAGTGATGTTGCAGCCACTCAAACTTAAATATTTCAAACTTGATGGGAAATCCGAATCAAGAGTGATGTTGGCTGTAGAAAGAGGGATGCCCGATATAAGTAACGAGTCTAGCTTCTTGAGAGGCAAGAAGACATTTAAGTTAACTTCTGAATCAGAGACTTTGTTGTAATTTCTATTCTCAATAGAGATATATCGTAAATTAGGTAGGAGAGAGATATTCTCAATCCCAGCAAAGTCGTTGAATTGGTTATAACCCAAAGAGATATCGGTCAAAGAGGGAATCTTGACTAGGGATGAAAGAATGGCTCCCGTAAAAGAATTATCACCAGCATAAAAAGACTCTAATTTGGAGGATTGGCTAATGATCGGTGGAAGGGAACCTGTGAACTGATTTGAAGAGAGATCGAGTTCAAGTAGTTGAGTACAATTGAGTATTGAAGCTGGCAAGTTTCCACTGAGCTTGTTATAACTAACATGAAAATGGGTCAATTGTTTTAGATTGCCAATTGAAGATGGGATTTCACCAACAAAGTTATTATAAGAGAGATAGAGATATGAGAGATGAGAAAGATTCCCAACTGAAAAAGGAATCTTCCCTGAGAATTGGGAAAAGGAAAGGGTCAAGGAAATCAAATGTTTGAGGCTGCTAATGGAGTCGGGTATGGGACCCGAAAAGGCTGTTCTTTCAATGGATAGCTTTAGCAAAGAGTTATTTTCACCAAAAACAGGAAGTTTGCCTCTCAGATTTGGATTGGAACTTAATGTAATGGACTGCAGGCTTGGTATCAGAAGAACACTACTTGGAAATTTTCCAAAGAGGTTGCAGTTGCTAAGATCTAGTGACCTTAGAGATCGCATGTTTGAAAACTCATGGGGGATTTTTGAAGAAATGTTGACACTGCTCATATCCAGGTCTCTAAGATTCCTCAAATTTTGAGCAAGCAGATGAAGAAAAGATTCTTCAATAGATAGAAAAGAAGAAAAATCAGGATAAAGACTAGAAGAAAGATGGAGAGACACCAACTTGGTTAGCTGAAGAAGGTTGACCGGAATTTGGCCTGAAAGTGAAGAATCAGAGAGGTCAAGTCTTTCTAGCCTCATGAGCTTATCAAACTCAGCTGGGATTGATGAACCGTTGAAATTATTGCCAGTAAGGTTCAAATCACGGAGATGAAGCAGTTTAAATAAGCTACTGTTGGATTCGAGCTTGCTGTAGAGGTAGTTGAAACTAAGGTCTAGTCCGATGACTCTGCCCGACTTAGCAGAACACGTGATGCCGTCCCAAGAACAACAATCACTTTTGTTCATCCATGATTCGGTCTTTATATATGAATCAACGTCCAAAAGAGGCTTCTTGATCAAAAGCTCAGTCTTAAACTCTAGAAGAGCATCCCTTTCGTCTAGATGACACAAGTGTTGTGTAGAAGAAACAAATGTGTTTAGCAAACATGAAACGAAAAAAAGGAAAGAGATGGAACGAAGAATCGATATCATTTTCTGATTACATAAGAAAGCTTTCATATTTGTGAATAAAAGAGTAATCTGAAGTAGTGATGGTGAATTAGTGTTGCAGGTCACTTACATATATATATAAAATCAAACACATGAAGCTCCATTGATTTAACATTTTGAAGTCTTTTCGATGAAATTTCTTCCCCACAAAGAATATTGTGAGTCTTTCCAAATCCAATAGACTTGACTTAATAGAGCATAAACTCTCTTGCCCTAAAAAATAAATCATGTCGTAAGAAATTAGAAGCAAAGATCAAAAAATCATTCTCAATGAGTAAAGTAAAATTGGAGTTTAGTGAGGACAAGTAGAAAAATCAAAGTGCCGTGTAGCTTAAGCTTGTAGGACATCTATAAAATGCTTATAGTAGAATTATCCTATAAAATGCTTACCAAGTTGTCATCTCTGTCCAATTCCAACCTAAAACATACGCCAATATTAACTTTTCAATAGTTTGAACATTAGATTCTTTATATGAACATTGAAGAGTTTTGTTCTCAAAACTGAACGTTTATAATTGTATGTATCATCAACGAATATTACAAACTCTCGTTGATGCTCTTGTTTTCATAATATCACAAAACCCATACGTTACGTTTCATCTCTCAAAGAATGTTCCGATAACGATTATCAACAAGAAAAATACTAAACAATTTAAATACTAAAATATTTTCTTACACATTTTAGTGCATAAAAGTCTTAACTGTATATTCAGTTTACAACATATATAAAACGTACGATTAATTGATTTTGAAATCTTTATATTAAACCAAAGATTGATTATAAGTTTTGGTTATATCTCACACTTATGAATCAGGATCATGTAACATACAGTGATGCAATACACTTGTAACATCCCAAGAACATCTCGACCTAATCTTAATTAAATCCAATCGGAAAACAGCCATAGTGTGTTTTTTTCCTTGTAGTAGTTTCGTTTTTTTATTTTTTATTTTATTTTGCTAAGAATGTAAATATTTCATTTGAAAATAATAATCAGATTTACAATCCATGATTATAGACCTTAGACTAATAGTCTCAGCTTCATTTTCTCTTGTCTAACAAGTCAAGTCGTCTAGTACGTAATCCAATCTGATATATCTAAGTCATGCCATAGAGCTTCGCCTGTATCTTTATGATTAAAGTCTGGTTGCTTGGGGTTCTTCGTATCCTGTTATCCGCCACTCGTAAGGATTCGCAAAAGAGACTTGTCACACAAGTATAGGTTATGTTATGTGCTTATATATATGTTGTATCATTTCATTCAATAATACAAAACAATATACAATTCAATATTCTCTACTTACATAACTCGTTCTTGGCCCTAAAAAGTCTTTTTGTAAGAAATTAGAAACGAAGATAAAAAAAATCATTCTCAATGAGAAAAGTAAAATTGGAGTTTAGTGAGGGCAAGTAGAAAAATCAAAGTGCCGTGTAGTTTAAGCTTGTCCTTCAAATTCAAATGGGACTATTCTCCTGTGGCTTTTCCCCCATGAAATGCTTTACCTAGTTGTCCTCTATCCAATTCAAACCTAAAAACATACGTTAATATTAACTTTTCAAAAGTTTGAACATTAGAATCTTTATATGAGCTTGGCCAAATTGAAGAGTTTTGATCTCAAAACTGTACGTTTATACTTGTCTGTATTAACAACGAATATCATAAAGTCTCGTTGATGCTTGTGTTCTCATAATATCACGAAACACCATACGTTACGTTTTATCTCTCAACGAATGTTCCGATAAAAACCAAATTTTATTTACTTCTGATCATCATATACACAAATATTCTGGAGATAATTACACAAACGATTTCTTACACATTTTAGTACTTTAATTCTAAACGTACAACATATATGAATGGTACGATTAATCGAATTTGACATCTTTACATTGAACGAAAGATTGATTATAAGTTTTGGTTATGTCTCACACTCAGGAATCAGAAAAACAGCCATAGAGTGTGTTTTTTTCCTTGTTTTAGTTTCACTTTTTTATTTTATTTTGCTAAGAATGTAAAAATTTCATTTAATTTTTTTTTAAAAAAAAAAAAAAATTATAATCGATGATTATAACCTTAGGCTAATAATAGTCTCAGCTTCATTTTCTCTTGTCTAACAAGTCAAGTCGTCTAGTAATCCAATCTGATATATCTAAGTCATGCCAGAGAGCTTCTTCACATGTATCTTTGTGATTAAAGTCAGGTTGCTTGGGGTTCTTCTTACTTGTCCTCATGTTATCCCACCACTCGTACGTAAGGATTCGCAAAAGAGACTTTTCACAACCACTAGGTTCGGACCCGCGCTACAGCGCGGGGGAAAGTTGTCATTTATTAAAATCTCGCAATATTTACATGTATATTGTATTATATAGTTTTTATGTCTGAAAAAAGGAAACGAAAATTAACAGTGCCGGTGCGATAAGTATTTCTGCAACATCATAATCTCATGTAAATACTTTGAGGTTTGGAATTTATAATGTTAAATTTTTGCGGGGGTAGGGGGGGGGTTCTAATGATATTATTGTTTATATTCACGGAAATTAACAGGGGATTTTTTTTATAATTATTATCGAAGTGTTCTAATTTATGCTGAAGATCTTTTATTATGTGGCAAAATTTTCGAATTTTTGAATATGAAGTAGGAAATTATAACCAATCAATCAGAATAATAATGGAAGTAACGATAATATGCATTTTATTATTAGTTGAATGTATGTGATATGTTGTTGCATATACATTTTTGGATTTTAAACATATATAAGTTGAACTTACTTAACATATCTACTAGATGATGACCCGCACGTACGTGCGGGATTTATTTCAAAACTAAGTTTGCTATCCAGTTTATAATATATTACATATATGCATAGTTATATATGTTAATGTATCTTTTAGGTATGTTATATACTCATAATCCATTAGTTACTGATTTGTCTTTCGTTTGATTTTAGACAAAAATTGATCAGACTTATTTTCATTATCAATAAAGACAATTACTAAAATAATATGGTTAAGAGAATTTTTGAGAAATACCCCTTTTGGTGTACCCCTTTTTACAAATATCTCTTTTATCTATCCATTTTCAAAAATACCCCTTTTTAAATATTAAAAATTATAAAGTTTTATATAGTTTATAAGGTACTTCTATGTAATAACTACTACTGGCAGATTCAATACAAATTTTTTAAATAGTTTTAAATAGTTTTAAATCGTTTTTATAAGTTTTATAAGGTTTTTAAAAGGTTTGTAAAAGGATTTATATGGTTTTATAAGGTTTTTATAAGGTTTTTATAATTTATTTTTACGCTATTTATGAAAGGTATATAAAGTTTTATACACATATAAAGGTAATTTGTGTATATATTTATAAGCTTACACACATATTTGGATAAATTTCAACATTTTTAGTGGGGTTTTTGATAAAGTTTGAAAAAGGGGTATTTTTGAAATTCCCCCTATATTTTTTTCTAAAAGATGGTTAAAGTTTGATAAAATAATTAAAAAAATTAAGATATTTATGATATTTTGGATATTTCAATTATTTTACTATAAAAAATAGTTGACATTTTTTGAATTTATAATTGTAATATTTGATAATTAGAATACATAATTTTGGTTTTCTAAGTTTAAAACTCATTCGAGTATTCCATAGTGTTCGAATTAGATTCGTTTCGGTTTGGATTTTTGGATATGGGTATTTTCACAGCCCTAGGTGATATCTCTTTTTGGATTATTGGTTAAGGATTTGATTTTTTTTAGATATAATTATTTGGTATAATATTTTAATTTAAAATTATATTGGTTTAGTTTCATTTGATTGTGAATGTTTTAATGATAATGGTTTCACCATAAAATCCGAAATTAGTGACTGGTTAAGTTTGTATTAAACTTGTGAACTATCAAACCAGAAAAAACAACGTCAATGCTTATAGTTATAACCTTATTCAACGTTAATTGCTTTAATTTTCGAGATTTTTCTTCTTAATCTGTTAAGCACAATATCGACCTGTTTTATAAATGTTCATAACATAATTTAAGATAATTACCTTCAATTAGAAAAAATATATTATAGATAAAATTATATACAATGGTTATTGATAAACCACAAAAAAAAGTTGCTTATCCAAACCTTAGGAACCTTATAGTTAAGTACCACTCTTTGAACACAATATTTACCGTCATGTTATCCCAACAATATACCTATTATAGTTTAAATGTCTCACCTCACCTATTAGAAAACAGCTTCATAGGCTTTTCCAACCATACTTGAAACCCTACATAAACAATTGAAAATATTAGTTTATTTTAATAAAATTTAACAAATACCGAAAGTTTATAAAAAAGAGATTAAATAGAATATCTGAAAATAGAACAACCTAGTATATAAAGATTTAACAAAGAACAAATGTAAATTTTGAGTGCTATAAACGGAACTACATTTTATTGATTAAACTATTCAATTTCCTAAATAATGTACTGATTAAATATTTGTAATTTAATTTTGCTATTAGTAGAAGTTATTATCTAAAATAGAAATCAGAAATATTTTCGGAATTTATAAGCTATATTTTAAAATCAATATTTAATGGTTTATATAATTTAATTATCCAATTACCTAAAATTACGTACTGATTTTATTTTAAAATTTTATCATAATTTATTAACATCTAACAATCTATATTTTAGGAACAAACATTTAATGGGTTTAGATATTTTTATAATTCATTTACCTTAATATACGTTCTAATCTGTTTTTAAAAAATCAAGTTAAATTATTCTATTTGTTATAACTAAAGTTATATGTTTTACACTTTTTTAATTATATACTATGCTCACTTTATTCAAAATTTTTCCCTTTTAAGTAGATGATTATGGATTAAGAAATGAACATTATTAGTGAAAATATTTATTTTATTGATTTACCAAATTTGATTCATTGAAATCGGTTTCTTATAAGCATAGTTGTTTTGTAATATGTATTTAGATCACGATTAATTGATTGTTTTATTTTAGGAATGTTAGTTAATTATTGATTAAATTAATTTATTAACTATATTAAACATTAGTCGATGAATCCAAACTAATGAATAAATTGTTTGCTATAAATAAGGTATTTGGTTATGATGGTGTCGAATTAAATTTTATGAGTTTAATTTGTTTATATAATTTTTTCTATAATTAAGGGGTTCGGTTATGTAGTTTTCTTATAATCACATTGGTTTTGTTTTACTTTTTTAATTGTATAAACTATGATTGACTTATACAAAATGCTTCCCTTTTATTAGTATAGATTATAATAGCATAGTATAATCCGGTGAATGTTGTTCACAAATTATTATGATCGAATTTTAATGTTTGGGCTATGATTGAAATCAAAACATACGTTATGGTAGTATGGGCCTGATTGTCCTTTGTTTAAATTGGGCTTGTTTGCAAAAAATGTTATTAGTTGTTTTTTGTGGTATTGCGACCAACTTACGTTTATTGGAAAATAAGGGGAAAAAAAAAGCAATCTTTTCATCTTCTCCGACGGCCTCTCCATTTTTGTCTGTTGAAGCATTTGACCGACATCAAATTCAGGCAATATTGTTTACCACCACATTGTTTTTATTTTCTAACTATTTAGTAGCAACTATATATTAAGATTCCTCTACTTATTGGAATATGATGAATCAGGTCTGAACATTGTTCATACGGATTATTAGGGAAGGAAACATCGAATTGCCAAGCTGCGGAATCGATTGATTGCAGAATTTGTATGGGTAATAACCTTCAACTCTCAGTCTAACTCTATATAACAGATTATGCAAACCCATGGAAGATCCCTAAAGTAATTTGTTGTCGGCTATGTTTATTTCACTTGTCTCCTTCAACCGATCAGTTTTCTGTAAACTATTACAAAGCTGTATATTCTTTTCATATTGTTAAACTTATCAGAAATCTGAAGGTTAAGTCCCATAGAACTAAGGTAGCACAAACCAAAACTTGTCGGTAGCTCAAAATTTTGTTTTAGTAGTAAAGACTCATCGTAGGCCCAAATCTGAACATGTAATACTTAAAATGTTTATTTTATTATTGTTCAGGAACCGAATGATCTTTGCGCAGTACGTTTGCAAGAGTAGGTGTGCTATTGGAAGTGCAACAATAAGGTGAGTTTGCTTAAATCTATTGCGCTTCAATGGGAATTGATCTTTTTCCCAAACCGGGATAGTTTTACATTTGAATGCCTTGGTACTGGAAAGTTATATTTCTTTAAGTATTGTTTTGCTAGAACAATATGATAGAAATGACTTCTTATTAAACTTGGAATTAAGAGGGTACATATCAATATGGAATAACAAAACAGAAAATATTTTAAGATATTGTGGTAAACACGAAAATCTCTTCAAGCTTCCAATAAACCCATGGCCAAACATGCATCCTTGTAAGACTCATACACCACACCATCAAAAGTCCTCAACTCTTCATCACTTCTAGGACCCTTCAGAAAACGGAAAAGTAATTTCAAGCTCATATTACCATCAAACTTACTTGGCATATAAGATGTTCTTCTATTCTTGATTGTTCTCATTCTTCTTCTGAAGGTTTTCTCTTTTGGCTGCCAAGTAAAAAACTGTGGTATCTCTTCGAAAGTTAGGTTTCTAGCTTCTGCTGAATCTCTGTTTAGTTTGAACCATGCTTGGATCATTGTATCTTTCTCAGCAGACAAAGTAATACCAAGCAAACTCAATATCGATGGCACAAATTGTAGCAAGGACCCTAAATTTTCCTTCCTGCAATATAAATGTTTTCATTCTATATTAGTTTGTTATTTAAAAAAATAAGGTCCATAACTTTAAAATCCATGAACATACCTCATAAGATTGTAGGAGTTCAGCTATGGTGATGGTTGGATTGCCTTTGTATTCGTCTCCTTTCTCCTTGGATTTTCTCACCTTTGGAACTTGCAAATTAATAGTCAAAGCAAGACCATCTTTAGGGAGACTGGAGATAAAAAGCAATAAAAAGTATTAGTGAGTGCAAATATATAACCTTATGGCATCAATAAAAGTATATGTGTCGACAAAATTACTTTTCTTTGAAGTCGTGGACAGCGGGCAAATATGGATCTATCTCCAGCAACGAAGCATCAAAACCATTTGATATTGATCTTTCACCTGTAAAACATTTGTCATACTTTTAATATGATAAGTTGTAATAAACGAATGTTATCAGCTTGTAGGATGGGATAAGGGGACCTTTAAATGAATTGATCTTAGCAAAACGCAACAAACAAATAACTTTCTTCTCACGATCTTGCTCGATTGCGGCCAATAATTTCTCCGCAAATGTTCCCCATAATGTGCATGCTAAACGGATATCACTACAAAAGAACAAAGGGTTCAAGTACAATATACATACGATATTTGGGTAACTTATAATAACAATACTTGGTGTCTCTTAGTTCGAACTCCAACTTCTTTTTCTCAATATGAATTTTCATTTCACCAACGTTGACAACTTGTCCAAGTACATCTACTTGGAAAATGTTAAACAGATTTAGAATAAATTGTTTTGAGTTATCTATAGTGATTATTATAGTGAATGAAACATAAACTATAATGAAACTTACCAATAAAAATGTTTTCATTCAACGATTCATCGTTGTGGATTTTTCCAAAATCAATCAAGTCTAAGTAGATGTCGCTGGAGAGTGAGGCACACGGCACGATCGATGTAATGTTCATCACTGACATTCGATAAACATGTTTGGTGACTCGAAATCTTCCCATTGCCTTGGTCAATACAAAATTCTCAAAGATCCTCCATTCGCCAGTGACAATCAATCTCTGAAACTTTCCAAGCTGTTGTTTTTTGATTGTGGCATGAATGAGTGTACCCTAGAAAAGAGGAAAATAGAAACATTTTCAAAACCTAGCGTGGGTACGATATATATATATTTTTAAAAAAACAATAATAGTGATTTATAAACTTACAGAAACATCAGCTAGAACCATTTCCAAGGTCTCCCCAGCGTAAAGTGTAAACTGCTTCCATGAATGGACAATCTTGACTTGTACCCGCCAGCATGTTTTGAAAGGCTTAATGGACTGCAAATCTGTTGTAGGAAGAGTAGCCATTGAAAAGAGAAGAAAGAGTGAAAAGAGAGAAGGAACGTTTTGACGAATTGCGTCTAAAGACTTTCTCCTCTACTCGTTTTATAGTAGACGTGAGTATAGAAGTAGGGTTTCAGCGTGAGTTTAGGTTAAGGTTGGTTTGAGAATATGCTGCTAATATTCTACAAAACCGAGTAAGATATTGCGTGAAGAAGAGGTATATTTTTGGTTCCATATTCAGTAATTTTCTCTATTTTCTATATCAACTATGGGAAGAATCGTTTATTGCATTGCAAAAGAAACAATAATTACGGTTTGAGTGCACATGATTAACATAAAGATAGACGATCATCAATATTGTTTAGATATTGTAATCCCGTAAATATAGACACTTTTACAAAAGAAAACCTAATATCCCATGACATTAGCGCGGAAGAATATTCTTTTCCTATTATTTGTAATCGGGTTAGACTTTCACTGCTTTTAGTCTCGAATATACTTATTGCCATAGACATAATTGTGTTAAAAATTAAACCGATTAAAAGTCTACGGAGATTATGTTCGAATATACTTATTTCCATAAGTTGGTTTCCTTATCATTTATGCCTTTTATCAATGCCATAATTATAAATCCGATTTATAGCACTAAAAAAGGAACATGATAAAACCCGAATCCATTTTACTATCCAACAACTAAAGATCCGATTTCAAAATTCCGGGTTATTTTTTCAATTTAACCCGACCCGATTGCACTTTTTGTACTTCTCTTTTACTAATATAGGGATTTTTGGTTTCTTCTATACCATCTTCTACGGTAACACCAAATGTGAGTAAATTATATAAGAAAATAAATACCAAAAGCTAGAATTTTATGTTTTTTTTTTTTGTTGCTGTAAAACATCATTAAAATTATCTCCAGGATTGCGCAAAATTCCCAAACTTGTCTCAAGATAAGGTCCATATAATTCACACAATAACGGGTCTCAAGATAAGGTTACAGAAACATCAAGATAGCCTTAAAGATCAAGGCAGGGTCTCAAGGGGATTGTTTCATTCCTTTTTATTGTGTCACGCTCTCTGAAAAATGGGGATTGTACTGGTGATCTAAAAATCTATAATGTATTGTATGAACAAAGTTGAAAGACTTTGTAGCAACAATGCACTCAAATGAGAAATTACAGTCAGAGATTGTAATAGAATATGCTAAGCAGTTCCCAATAATTGGGTTCGAGAAAGAGTCCATGAGATACAACGAGTAGTAGTTTCATTGAGTGGGTTCACACGTTTCCACATCTATGATGAGATGCTTTTTAAATTTGCAGAGATCATGAACCAGAATATAAACTGAAATAGAACTGTTGTGCTACTCAACTTCAACAGTAAGAAATGGTCAATTTTATAAATCATTAACATCATTCATCACCAATCATAGGAAACAAGACTGATCAATTTTTCACTGAAAAAACTTAACAAACAAGCGCATAAGACCATATCAAAAAGAGAAGGATCAAATGAGTAAGTAACTAACAACAAGATGATAGAAGGAAACCTAAATTCGTAAATGAAATCAAGAATCACTGTGAGAACTCTTCATAAATTCTATTGCTGCACAAAACTTCCTCTGCTTTCATAACATAAATGGGTTGCATCACAACAAAACTGACATATCTCAGACACAAGTTTCTTTAAGATTTATGTATAAACAAATACAAAAGACACTCATTGAATCAATCATCATTCCACACAAGATCAGAACACCAAAGAACAGCAGATATAGTAAGCACACACAACTATACGATCATCCAGAACAACGTATCGCTGTCACATAGTTACCTACACTGCTACATTTAAATAAAAGAACACAAAACATTGTAACACTCATACGACAAGTAAGTGAATGGTTTTCTAAACGAACTTGAATGTCACAAATAGTAGAAAAACGCAGTTTTTTTAATCTTTGTATAAAGAAATAAAAATCCTACCAGATATTAAAACTGACAATTTAATAGGAATAAAAATATATCAACAGAGGATCATGAGTTATACCATTTTAATTAGCTCGTTACCTAAAGACACTCACCAACTCAATCTTCCATGAAACTTTTGACCAACTAAACTATGAATATAGCAAGTTAAAAAAGCGTTAAACTAAGCAATATGAGCATAAACATTAGAAACAGAGTTATAAGACTTTGAAAAAGATAAATCCTAAGAGTCTAACCTGAAAATAACCTGATGATCTTTGGAAACCTGAGAACAACTGCCTGCAAAATAATATGTGATGATGTAAGTCTTAATAATATCTACAAAACATATGGACTTTTTATACTGCAGAAAAATAAAGAAGAATATATTAAGCTTAGAAGCAATAGCAAAACAAAACTGAATCTGAAGTAATAAAACAAAATATATAGAAAGAAAAATAATTTTACATACGTCGAATTATTAAAGAACTCTTGTAAGCAAGTCAAGAGGTAAGGAACTACCTAAGTTACGTCAATTAGGAGATATCCCAATTCGTTTCCAAACCCTAATTTGAATTTTTTAATATTAAACTCTAATTTTGGTTCTTAGATTAGAGAATCAAAACCCTAGTTAAACAGTTGTTGTTATGCAATCAACGAGAAATCGAAACCAATTCAATAAAATCGAAAACTCAAACACTGACTTCGATGGAAGAAATTAAAGAACATACACTGGATTGATTGGATCGGCGAGCATCGTGTTGCTTCCATACTTATAAGATAGACACTGAAGAAGATGAAGAGAACGTAAAAGAGAGAGTGAGATCGAAGAAGATCGGCGAGCCTCGTGTTGTTTCCATACTTACACCATACACCTATGAGAGAATGTAAAAGAGGGATCGAGAGATAGAGAGAGATAGAGAGAGAGAGGGATCGAAGAATATGAAGAGAACGTAAAAGAGAGAGCAAGAGATAGAGAGAGAGATCGAAGAAGATGAAAAGGATCTGACTAGGGTTTATTATTTTTTCGGCTATTTCTCTGTTATTTTCCATTTATTCAGAATTAAATAGAAGAAGAAGAAAAAACAAAAATCTCTAACGGTTATAAACAAGGTCGGTGCAATACGAAATACTTTGGTTATTATTTTGCCTTCAAAAAAAAAAATAAACGAAATCAGTTACTCACCGACGTGTCAATCTCATCAGGTTTTAAATGTATTTAGGAATGTGGGACTTATATCAGGAGATGAGGCTGTGCCGTAACGACGAAGCAATCCATCTTGCGGTCGTATAAATCGAACGGTCTACACGTGTTGATTAGTTTTAGACAGATCCTTGTTTCTTTGTTACATTTTTTTTACATGTGTTCGTTTTTCTTGAACCATCTATGTTTTTTATATATAAAAAATCATTGATTTTCTAAATGTATAAAACAAATTATGCAATAAACTATAAGTTTTAAAAAGAGAAGGGAAAAAAAAAAAAACTATTGATAGCAGTAAGGGAAATTATGGGAAATTATAAAAAAAATGTTAAACATGATTTAAAAGGTATATCTTCTTCAGAAATACGAAAGTCAAATCCTTAAAAGTTTAAGTCGACCAGATTTTAGCATTACCTGATTTTGGAAGATCGTAATATAAGATAAGTACATTTTAGTGTAAGTTGACCAAAAAAAAGTAATAATAATGATATGTTAAGAATGTGTATAAGTTAATATTCTTCAACTTATTTTTTCATATATATATATATGAGCTTTTATTACAGTAGTTTACTTGAAAACCTAATTGATCACGAGAGAAACAAGGATGATATCCCAACTGCCACAAGATTTGATAGAAGAGATAGTATATAGGGTCCCCGTGACATCCCTGAGACGATTACGATCTACTTGCAAAGGATGGTACCATCAAGCTCTATTCAAAGATCCTAGATTCATCAAAAAACACTTTGACAAAACAGCAAGGCAGTATCATGCTCTTATGCTGTTTGGCAATACGGTATGTCCAATGAGCTCCATTGTCGATAGGGTTACGAGAGTGGTCAGTATATATCCGCATCGCCTAGCTCTTCCCCATCGTGACGAATTCGTCAGTTTATCTGAAGCCTTTCACTGCGATGGCATATTGCTATGCAGCCTCTTGATGAAGACCATGATTGTGGTTTGGAACCCGTTTTCGGGGCAAACAAGGTGGATCCAAGTAACCCAACTGCAAGATCACTATATCGGAGCCTATGCTCTCGGATACAACAACAAGGAGTTGTGTCGTAGCTACAAAATCTTGAGGTTCCGGTGTCAATACGGAAAGTTGGCGGCATCATGGGGCTGGGGTGCACTTAATGTCACTCCGGAACCCGAAGGCAACTTTATATCGGAAATATATGAGTTTAGCTCTAATTTATGGAGGAATCTGGATTCGGTCCTTCCCGATCAAGCCTACTTAAAACCTAGTGGTGGTGTATCTTTAAATGGGAATACTTACTGGATGTCGTGTAATAAAAAAGGACACTACTCACTACTCAGTTTTGATTTTTCAACAGAAAAGTTTCAACGTTTATGCGCTCCCTTTCATCATGAACCATGCCATATTGATACTAGGGTTCTCTCGGTTGTTAGAGAAGAACGTCTCTCGTTGTTATATCAGAGTAGGAAGACACTAGAGGTGGAAATATGGATGACCGATGAGATTGAGACCACATTTGTGTCGTGGAGCAAGTTCTTAAGAGTAGATTTATTAGGATTAAACCATTGTTTTTCGGATTCCATGAGCTTCTCCATTATCGACGAGGAGAAGAAAGTTGTCGTGTGTTGTGATGAAGCGGGAAATTTCGACTTCACAATGGTGTGGATTGTTAAAGAAGGAGAAGAATATAGAGCATCACCCGATATTTCAGTTGATGGTGGCGTACAAGCATGGAGTATACCACATCTTAGTGTTCCAAGATTGTTTGGTTATGTTCCAAAAAATTAGTATTCTTGTTTCTTTATCAATTTGCTTCCTTTGTCATGTCCTTGGATTGATGGATGAAATAATATAGTATTTTCTTGAAGTTTGGTAAATTAATGTATGCACTTTTCATTTGAAACGAATGGTGACTTTGCACATAAACGAAAAACAAACAACACTGGTCTGTCTATCTACGTCCAGAGATTTGTATACAGTTTACACTTTCCATACCATTATTTCAATTTTATATATTCATTGCTAAACCCATATAGTATATCCCACTTTTTCTATTAAACCTTACGATATATATAAACATCTTTCATATGTATTATTTTAGAGCATTTGATATCTTTTGCATTCTCAATAAATTAACATACATAACTCATGATGATCACCAATTCAAAATGTACAATACAATTACAAAAATAAAAAATAAGTTTCTGAATATGTGGTAATTAACTTTACCCCTAGGCGTCAATTATTTTGAATGCTTAAAGTATAAACTAGAAACTGAAGGGAAGACAAGTGTAAGTACGAAGTACTATGTATTGCATCAAATGCAAACGAAATTAAAAAAGAAAACACAAAACACAAAAAAAAGTTCTGTATGCTCCGAGACACGAGTCCCCATGCCATCTCACCTTCTTTCATCTCATATAAAACTACTCTCTCGTTTTCACTAGGGACATGAACATTGAGAGAGGTAATTTTGATTACCTTGACCGAGAAGAGGCAGATACTGCAGCAAATGTGCTACCTCCTTCTCAACAGTTGCTTGAATTGGTGTACTCAAAGAAACCCCCCTTTTGTGCCATATGTTACTAAGGTTAAACTCCATCATTGATTCAACAATTTTTCCCACAAAACAGGCAACGTATATTCATCTATCTCTTTGCTTTGAATTCAGGAATTGAAACTGTATAAAAGAGAAAGAGAAGTACAAGTCAGTCACATAAAGAAAATATAACGAACCACAAATCTAATTAAGTTCAATTCTCAAAACAAAACAAAAAACAAAATTCCAAACCAGAGATGTGAAAACCCCAACTCGTTTCAAAACCCTAATTTGAATTTTAAAATTAAACTCTAATTTGAGAATATTATCAAATTAGAGAATCGAAATCAAAACCCTAATTAAACTGTTGTTGTAATGAAATCAACGATATTGAAATCAATTCAATAAAATCGAAAACTCAAACACTAAGAAATTAAAGAACATACACTGGATTGGATCGGTGTTTCGTCTCTCCACTTCTCCACTTCTCCACTTCTCCAATACATACGCATGACTCCTCCGAATGTAAGAGAGGGATCGAAGAAGTTGAAGAGAAGGTAAAAGAGAGAGCAAGAGATAGAGAGAGAGATCGAAGAAGATGAAGAGGATTTTACTAGGGTTTTATTTTCTCGGCTCTTCCTCTGTTACTTTCCATTTATTCAAAATTAAATAGAGAAGAAGAAAAAACAAATACATATCTCTAACGGTTATAAACATGGTCGGTGCAATACGAAATATTTTGGTTATTAATTTGGCTTAAAAAAAAAAACAAAATCAGTATAACCGACGTGTTACGTGTCAATCCCATCAGGTTTTAAATATTTAGGAATATCAGAGATGAGGCTGTGCCGTAACGGCGAAGCAATCCATCTTGCGGTCGTATAAATCGAACGGTCTACACGTGTTGATTAGTTTTAGGCAAAATCCTTGTTTCTTTGTTACATTTTTTCACATGTGTTCGTTTTTCTTGAATCATCTATGTTTCTGTATATAAATGTTTTTATTAATATGTATCGATGATTTTTAGATATTTGTTAAACATTTTTTTCTTTCTACAAGAACACAAACTGGTTCATCGTTTAGAAAAGTATTACTCGAAACCAGATGTTTATAAGGAATTTTGTTGCTTGCTCATCATCGACTGGATTGCACCATCAACTTGATAATCTCCCAAACCTGATGAACTTTGAGTGTGATCTTCATCATCATGTCCCACATTTACCATAGTCCAAATATAAACTTAAGCCGTTCTATTCCGATCTTTTCATGGGGCTTAAGTTTATTATTAGATACACAATCCAATATATATACATCACGAGAACCCTAGTACATTAGGCAAATAAGGAAAACTAGAGACATGTGTAATATTTACAAATCCACCCCATAATAGATAACTCATAAACTTCTTTTTCCTAAAACCATAATTCGGTAGGATTGTGGTTTAGCTTGAGACTCAAGCTTTCTTCAAGCATAAACCAACATACCGGACAAAATAGTTTCTACTATTGGTGATTTCAAGATTCCAAAGTATTAGTTCTCTCTCGCGTTATTCAGATGTTTTGAAAGGATTGGGACTGATTTCACCATTCAGTGGCGAAGACGGTTTAACTGAGATGGTTGAATCTTCAGAAATGGGGAAGAATCTATCCGTATCGAACATTTTCCATAAAGCGTGTATCGAAGTGAACGAAGAAGGAACAGAAGCTGCAGCCGCATCAGCTGGAGTTATAAAACTAAGAGGTTTGCTTATGGAGGAAGATGAGATAGATTTTGTGGCGGATCATCCGTTTCTGTTGGTGGTCACAGAGAACATAACAGGAGTGATTCTGTTCATCGGCCAAGTCCTTGATCCGTTGCATTGAAAACTAATTTGGACCTTACTACTGGTTTTACTTATAGAGTAATCAATAAATGAGTGTCGTTACGAGTGGTGACTCATCTTTGTGCTACTTCTTTTGATGTATGTAATAATAATAACATCCTCTTTTTAACAGTAGACATTATGGTTTCATCAACATATATGTACGTCAAAACTATAGATTAATTAGTTAATTCTGAAATTTAATGATTTCGAATACATAGAACTTGATTCATCACATATAATACATAAAAGCTGATACATCACATATAATACATAATAAACATTGATCATTACACACGCTTGCTTTTTCTTCGTCGAACAGAACAACAATGCGTTAACGAGCTCTAATGGTTCGTTTCTTGCTTCGGCCAATAACCTTCATGAACCACTCATGTTTGTACGAAACCATTATGTGTCCCATCATTAATCCAAATACAACTCCAGGTGCAAAGCCTAAACATGCTGCCATCCAACTCAATGCTTCTTCTTCTTCTTCTTTTGTCTCTACCAGTTCGGACTGTGTTGGCGCTTTGATATCGCCACAAACATCTTTAAGGGAAAGACCATTAAGCCCCGGGTTTCCTTTGTAGGAGGAGCATTTTTGTCGTTGAAACTGTGTGCCTTGTGGTATGGAACCTACAAGCTGGTTATGTGAAACATTTATCCATGCGAGAGAAGAGAGGCTCCCAAGCTCAGGAGGAATCTCACCAGATATCTTGTTTTGGGATAGGTCGAGTGACTCGAGATTCGTCAAATTTGCCAAAGTAGATGGGATGTGACCCGTGAAAGCATTGTTTGACATGTTGAGAATACGAAGCTCCTTTAGAAAACCAACAGAATCAGGAATTTGTCCACTAAGTTGATTTCCTGAAAAATCGATGGCTGTGTATGTTGTAAGGATACGTTCCATCTCCATTGATACTCCTTTACTCATCAACACAAGTGAAATGTAGAAGATGTTGATCCGATAATTTCTAATGTAATCTAGTTCCATATTATTGTCTCTCTTGAAGTACATTGCAGTCCAGTTCAAGAAGTAATCAGATGGCAAGGCACCGAAGAAGTCATTATACGATACATCAATGATTTTCAACTTAGGAAATCCAAACCAAACCCCATCAGCATTATGTAATTTGCCATGAAACTTGTTAGAGTGTAGGACGATGACTTGAAGGTTCTCCAGAGAATTCAAATGGAAGGGAAACATGTCGTTGATTGTGTTGCTTCCCACGTTCAAAACTTCCAAGGCAGAGCAACCAACAAGAGAAGCTGGAATTTTTCCCTCGATTTGGTTGTGACTAACGTCAAGCGACGTTAAACTCTTGGCGTTCTGAAATATTTCAGGAAGAACCCCGCTGAGTCTGTTCTTACGGAGATTTAGATCCGAAAGAGAACTCATCACCAGAGTCTCTAAACACCAGGGAATTGAGCCATGGAGGTTGTTGTCTGATAGATCTAGGACCTCTAAAGAGTTTACTTCACATATTGATCGAGGGATCTCTCCCGTGAAGTTATTCTTAGAACCCAAAAAAATATAGGAGATACTTGGAGGATGGGATGAAGAGTGGTCCTTGGAAAGCATTTGAGCTTAGATCAACATAACTTATTTGACTCTGCGGAGAAACTTCTAAGGATCCATTGAAACCGCTGAGAGAGTTGTTAGAGAGACGCACAAACTCCAATTTTGGCAGTCTCCACAACCAGTCTGGTACTTGACCTTTGATTTTGTTGTTGGAAAGATATAATTGTTGTAGATTTCTTCCTTTTTTTATGAACTCAGGGAACTCAGTGATGTTGCAGCCACTCAAAATTAAAGATTCCAAACTTGATGGGAAATCCGAATCAAGAGTGATGTTTGCTGTTGAAAGAGGGATGCCATATATAGATAACGAGTCTAGCTTCTTGAGAGGCAAGAAGACATTTAAGTTAACTTCTGAATCAGAGACTTTGTTGTAATTTCTACTCTTAATAGAAATTTTTTGTAAATTAGGTAACAGAGAGATATTTGAAATCCCAGTATAGTCGTTGAATTGGTTATAACGCAAAGAGATATGGATCAAAGAGGGAATCTTGACTAGGGATGAAAGAATGGCTCCTTTAAAAGAACTGTCATCAGCTGAAAAAGACTCTAATTTGGAGAATTGGCTAATGATTGGTGGAAGAGAACTAGTAAACTGATTTGAAGAGAGCCAGAGTTCAAGTAGTTGGGTACAGTTGAGTATTGAAGCTGGCAAGTTTCCACTGAGCTTGTTACCACTAACATAAAAAAGTGTCAACTGTTTTAGATTGCCAATTGAAGATGGGATTTCACCAACAAAGTTATTATCAGAGAGATCTAGATATGAGAGATGAGACAGATTCCCAACTGAAAAAGGAATCTTCCCTGTGAACTGATTTGAAGAGAGCCAGAGTTCACGTAGTTGAGTAAAATTGAGTATTGAAGCTGGCAAGTTTCCACTGAGCTTGTTTTCGGAAACATCAAAAATGGTTAATTGTTTTAGATTACCAATTGAAGATGGGATTTCACCAACAAAGTTATTATAAGAGAGATCGAGAAATGAGAGATGAGAAAGATTCCCAAGTGAAAGCGGAATCTTCCCTGAGAATTGGGAAGAGGAAAGGGTCAAGGAAATCAAATTTTTGAGGTTGCTAATGGAGTCGGGTATGGGACCAGAAAAGGCTGTAATGTCAATGGTCAGCTCTACCAAAGAATTATTCTCACGAAAAGAGGGAAGATTGCCTCTCAGATTTGGATTGTAGCTTAATGTAATGGACTGCAGACTAGGTATCAGCAGAACACTACTTGGAAATTCTCCAAAGAGGTTGCATAAGCTTAGATCTACTGACCTTAGAGATCGCAATTTTGAAAACTCATGGGGGATTTTTGAAGAAATGTTTACATTGCTCATATCGAGTTCTCTAAGACTCCTCAAATTTTGAGCAAATAGATGAAGAAAAGATTCATCAATAGATAGAGAAGAAGAAGAATCAGAAAGATGGAGAGACACCAACTTGGTTAGCTGAAGAAGGTTGACTGGAATTTGGCCTGAAAGTGAAGAATCAGAGAGGTCAAGTGTTTCTAGCCTCATGAGCTTATCAAACTCAGCTGGGATTGAAGAACCGGTGAAATTATTGCCAGTAAGGTTCAAATCACGGAGATGAAGCAGTTTAAACAGACTACTGTTGGATTCGAGCTTGCCGTAGAGGTAGTTGAAACTAAGGTCTAGTCCGATGACTTTGCCCGACTTCGCAGCACATGTGATGCCATCCCAAGAACAACAATCACTTTTGTTCATCCATGATTCGGTCTTTATATCTGAATCAACGTCCAAACGAGGCTTCTTGATCAAAAGCTCAGTCTTAAACTCTAGAAGAGCATCCCTTTCGTCTAGATGACACAAGTGTTGTGTAGAAGAAACGAATGTGTTTAGCAAACATGAAACGAAAAAAAGGAAAGAGATAGAACGAAGAAGGAATCTCATTTTCTGATTAGGTAAGAAAGCTTTCATATTTGTGAATAAAAGAGTAATCTGAAGTAGTGATGGTGAACTAGTGTTGCAGGTCACTTACATATATATATAATCAAACACATGAAGCTCCATTGATTTAACATTTTGAAGTCTTTTCGATGAAATTTCTTCCCCACAAAGAATATTGTGAGTCTTTCCAAATCCAATAGACTTGACTTAATAGAGCATAAACTCTCTTGCCCTAAAAACAAAATCATGTTGTAAGAAATTAGAAGCAAAGATCAAAAAATCATTCTCAGTGAGCAAAGTAAAATTGGAGTTTAGTGAGGACAAGTAGAGAAATCAAAGTGCCGTGTAGCATAAGCTTGTAGGACAAGTAGAATTATCCTATAAAATGCTTACCAAGTTGTCATCTGTCCAATTCCAACCTAAAACATACGTCAATATTAACTTTTCAATAGTTTGAACATTAGATTCTTTATATGAGCCAAGCTAGATTAAAACAAAACTTATCTTGGCCAAGTTGAAGAGTTTTGTTCTCAAAACTAAACGTTTGTAATTGTATGTATCATCAACGAATATTACAAACTCTCGTTGATGCTCTTGTTCTCATAAATATCACAAAACCCATACGTTACGTTTCATCTCTCAAAGAATGTTCCGATAACGATTATTAACAAGAAAAATACTTAACAAATACTAAAATATTTTCTTACACATTTTAGTACATAAAAGTCTAAACTGTATATTCAGTTTACAACATATATGAAACGTACGATTAATCGAGTTTGAAATCTTTATATTAAACCAAAGATTGATTATAAGTTTTGGTTATATCTCACACTTATGAATCAGGATCATGTAACATAGAGTGATGCAATACACTTGTAACATCCCAATAACATCTCGACCTAATCTTAATTAAATCCAATCGGAAAACAGCCATAGTGTGTTTTTTTCCTTGTATTAGTTTCACTTTTTTATTTTTTATATTATTTTGCTAAGAATGTAAATATTTCATTTGAAAAAAAAAATAATCAGATTTACAATCCATGATTACAAAAGAGACTTGTCACACAAGTATAGGTTATGTTATGTGCTTATATATGTTGTATCATTTCATTCAATAATACAAAACAATATACAATTCAATATTCTCTACTTACATAACTCGATCTTGGCCCTAAAAAGTCTTTTTGTAAGAAATTAGAAACGAAGATCAAAAAATCATTCTCAATGAGCAAAGTAAAATTGGAGTTTAGTGAGGGCAAGTAGAAAAATCAAAGTGCCGTGTAGTTTAAGCTTGTCCTTCAAATTCAAATGGGACTATTCTCCTGTGGCTTTTCCCCCATGAAATGCTTTACCTAGTTGTCCTCTATCCAATTCAAACCTAAAAACATACGTTAATATTAACTTTTCAAAAGTTTGAACATTAGAATCTTTATATGAGCTTGGCCAAATTGAAGAGTTTTGTTCTCAAAACTGTACGTTTATAGTTGTCTGTATTAACAACGAATATCATAAAGTCTCGTTGATGCTTGTGTTCTCATAATATCACGAAACCCATACGTTACGTTTTATCTCTCAACGAATGTTCCGATAAAAACCAAATTTTATTTACTTCTGATCATCATATACACAAATATTCTGGAGATAATTACACAAACGATTTCTTACACATTTTAGTACTTTAATTCTAAACGTACAACATATATGAATGGTACGATTAATCGAATTTGACATCTTTACATTGAACGAAAGATTGATTATAAGTTTTGGTTATGTCTCACACTCAGGAATCAGGAAAACAGCCATAGAGTGTGTTTTTTTTTTCCTTGTTTTAGTTTCACTTTTTTATTTTATTTTGCTAAGAATGTAAAAATTTCATTTAATTATTTTTATAAAAAAAAACAGATTTATAATCGATGATTATAGACCTTAGGCTAATAATAGTTTCAGCTTCACTTTCTCTGGTCTAACAAGTCAAGTCGTCTAGTAAAGTCATGCCAGAGAGCTTCACATGTATCTTTGTGATTAAAGTCAGGTTGCTTAGGGTTCTTCTTACTTGTCCTGTTATCCCACCACTCGTACGTAAGGATTCGCAAAAGAGACTTTTCACAACCATTTTTGGTTTCTTCTATACCATCTTCTATGGTAACACCAAATGTGAGTAAATTATATAAGAAAATAAATACCAAAAGCTAGAATTTTATGTTTTTTTTTTTTGTGGCTGTAAAACATCATTAAAATTAACTCCAGGATTGTGCAAAATTCCCAAACTTGAACAAAACTGTCAAATTATTCGAATGGAATATGATTTTTTTTTATATTTAAACTCTAATTATCCAACCGCGAATCAAACTGAATCAAAATTATGTAAAATAACGAAAGGAAATAGAATTCGTTGAAAATCTAATATTTGTCTTGGCTCATATATTAGTGGGTTGGTTGCGGCTAGCGTACGTTATTCCTCGAGTATGCAGACATTGTTACTACTACCACTCACAAATCGCTATAATATTCTTTAGGAAGGTGCTGACTAATTTTCGTAATATTTGATAGTTTTCCTTTTGAATTTTCGCAGAATAAACCAAGCTGTTGGTCCATATAATTCACACAATAACGGGTCTCAAGATAAGGTTACAGAAACATCAAGATAGCCTTAAAGATCAAGGCAGGGTCTCAAGGGGATTGTTTCATTCTTTTTTATTGTGTCACGCTCTCCGAAAAATGGGGATTGTACTGTTGATCTAAAAATCTATAATGTACTGTAGGAACAAAGTTGAAGGACTTTGGAGCAACAACGCAATCAAATGAGAAATTACAATCAGAGATGGTAGAAGAATATGTTAAGCAGTTCCCAATAATTGGGTTCGAGAAAGAGTCCATGAGATTCAGTAGCGCTAGAGAACTTTACCAACAGGGACTGGGACATTCAGAGAGGTAATTAAACTTACCTTAACCAACATAAGGCATTTGAATCCGCTCAGTGACCTGAAACTCAGAGAATTTACAAAACTGGGACTCTCTCGTTTTATCATTAGGGACATGAACATTCAGAGAGGTTTACTTTGACCGAGAAGAGGCAGTGTTGTATATAGCTCCACCAATATACTGCAGCAAAAGTGCAACTACTTCACAACAGTTGCTTGAATTGGCATATGCATACTTTGATGGATAATGGTGTACTCAAGGAATCCCCCCCTTTTGCACCATACGTTACTAAGGTTAAACTCCATCACTGATTCAACAAATATCCCCAATTTTTCCCATAAATCTAAGTTCAATTCTCAAAACAAGTAAAAAAAATCTCCAAGAGTTTTATATGAAACTCCAAGACAAACTAAATTTTCTCATAGTAACCTTGAATTAATAATATCTCCTTAATAACCACACAATCACCCAATCCAACTGTCGGTTTTCTACCAACCGTCTCTCTGTTTTCAAACTTTTTTTTTTTTTTGAATGAATGTGAAAATATATTCAAAACAAAAAAATGTCCTTTTTACAATGAATGCTTCCTTGGATCAAAAAAGAGCAAAAAAAAACCTGAAAATTGTTTAAAAGGAATTAGAAAAGTAGTAGAGTAGCTAACCAAATCTGCAGCCCGTCACCAAACTTTGTTGTGTTGCCTTGCATTGAAAGGAGCTTATTACGGACCATGCGGTCTAGGAAGCGGACAAGCTGGTCCGTGGTGCTTGGCGTATCTCCATGCCGTCTTCTGTTTCGCTCCAACCAAATCGTGTGGACTGAAACTTGGAACACGAGACGCAGAAGATAAGAACTTATTCCTTTTATGGTCTGACCCGAGAGAAGAGTAAGAATCTGGCCAAAGGACGTAGAGAATTGGCGCGTCAAGAGCGGTCGAGACAGATCCTGCCAAACCCGTGAAGAGTAAGGGCATTCAAAGAAGAGGTGAGGGAATGTTTCAAGTGGTGCCCGACAGAGCACACAAGCACCATTCACGCCTCTGTTCCAGGCCAGCATACGGTCCGCCGTTGTTAATCTGTTTCGAGCAGCTAACCAAAGAATGAAAGAACACTTCGGAATGGAGTTAGAGAACCATATACTCTGTTTTCAAACTTATTTTTGTATTTTGTCTGTTCTATAATTTACATATTCTTTTTTTGTAGAAAACTGCTACAATTAAATTTTGATATAGGAAATTCCAAATCTAAATATATATATATCTAATATTACTTTTAAAAATTATATATAAAAATCCTTAATTTTCCAAATGTATAAAAGAAAATATGCAAAAAACTAAGTCTTAAAAAGAGAAGGAAAAAAACTTGTATGTAAAATAGAAGAAAAGTATGGAAAAAAAAAACAAACTTATTGATAGCAGTTAAGAAATTATAAAAGAATGTTAAATATGATTTAAAAGGTATATCTTCTTCAGAAATACGAAAGTCAAATCGTTATAAGTTTAAGGACCAGATTTTAGCATTACCAGATTTTGGAAGATCGTAATATAAGATAAGTACATTTTAGTGTAAGTTGACAAAAAAAAAGTAATAATAATAATATGATAAGAATGTGTATAAGTTAATATTGTTCCACTTATTTCTTCATACAGTATATATATATGAACTTTTATTACATTAGTTCACCTGAAACCCTAATTGATCACGAGAGAAACAAGGATGACGATATCCCAACTGCCACAAGATTTGATAGAAGAGATACTATATAGGGTCCCCGTGACATCCCTGAGACGATTACGATCTACTTGCAAAGGATGGTACCATCAAGCTTTATTCAAAGATCCTAGATTCATCAAAAAACACTTTGACAAAACAGCAAAGCAGTATCATGCTCTTATGCTGTTTGGCAATACGGTATGTCCAATGAGCTCCGTTGTCGATAGGGTTATGAGAGTGGTCAGTATATATCCGCATCGCCTAGCTCTTCCCCATCGTGACGAATTCGTCAGTTTATCTGAAGCCTTTCACTGCGATGGCATATTGCTATGCAGCCTCTTGATGAAGACCATGATTGTGGTTTGGAACCCGTTTTCGGGGCAAACCAGGTGGATCCAAGTAACCCAACTGCAAGATCACTACATTGGAGCGTATGCTCTCGGATACAACAACAAGGAGTTGTGTCGTAGCTACAAAATCTTGAGGTTCCGGTGTCAATACGTAAAGTTGGCGGCATCATGGGGCTGGGGTGCACTTAATGTCACTCCGGAACCAGAAGGCAACATTATATCGGAAATATATGAGTTTAGCTCTAATTTATGGAGGAATCTGGATTCGGTCCTTCCCGATCAAGCCTACTTAAAACCTAGTGGTGGTGTATCTTTAAATGGGAATACTTATTGGATGTCGTGTAATAAAAAAGGAGACTACTCACTACTCAGTTTTGATTTTTCAACAGAAAAGTTTCAACGTTTATGCGCTCCCTTTCATCATGAACCATGCCATATTGATACTAGGGTTCTCTCGGTTGTTAGAGAAGAACGTCTCTCGTTGTTATATCAGAGTAGGAAGACACTAGAGGTGGAAATATGGATGACCGATGAGATTGAGACCACATTTGTGTCGTGGAGCAAGTTCTTAAGAGTAGATTTATTAGGATTAAACCATTGTTTTTCGGATTCCATGAGCTTCTCCATTATCGATGAGGAGAAGAAAGTTGTCGTGTGTTGTGATGAAGCGGGAAATTTCGACTTCACAATGGTGTGGATTGTTAAAGAAGGAGAAGAATATAGAGCATCACCCGATATTTCAGTTGATGGTGGCGTACAAGCATGGAGTATACCACTTCTTAGTGTTCCAAGTTTGTTTGGTTATGTTCCAAAAAATTAGCATTCTTGTTTCTTTAATTTCTTCCTTTGTTATGTCCTTGGATTGATGAAAAAAGAAAACACTAAACACAAAACACACACAACAAAAAAGGTTATGTTGCTCCCAGGCACGAGTCCCCATGCCATCTCACATTCTTTCATCTCATATAAAACTACTCTCTCGTTTTCCCTAGAGACATGAACATTGACCAAGAAGAGGCAGATGTCTTGGTGGCTCGGTGCGATAAGTAATACTTTGGTTATTAATTTGTCTTAAAAAAAACGAAATCGAAAAGAGACGTTAGAAACTTTGAGTGTGATTTTCATCATCATGTCACATACCGTATAATTGGTTATGCTTAGCATAGGACACATGATCAGTGAAGGTACTCTCGTCCTCTTGGTTTGGTCATTGGGATGACAAGATCTCCCATTGTTTCTTCACGATCGTACAATGGTTCTAATACCAAATCTCGTTTGTGAAAATATAACGTAACTCAAGAATAATACATGTTTAGATAACTCCTAAACTTCTTTCTCCTAAAAACCATAATTCGGTAGGATTAGGTTTAGCTTGAGATTCAAGCTTTCTTTAAGTTTAAACCAACATACCAGACAAAATAGTTTCTACTCTTGGGTTCTTAGAGAGCCGCATTCCATGTAGACAATTTAAAGTCGGTGAATTCAATATTCCAAAGTTTAAATTCTCTTCGGGTTTGACGCCTCAGATATTTTGAAAGGATTGGGACTGACTTCGCCATTCAGTGGCGAAGACGGTATAACTGAGATGCTTGAATCTCCAGAAATGGGGAAGAATCTATCCGTATCGAACATTTTCCACAAAGCATGCATCGAGGTGAACGAAGAAGGAACAGAAGCCGCAGCCGCATCAGCTGGAGTTATAAAACTAAGAGGTTTGCTTATGGAGGAAGATGAGATAGATTTTGTGGTGGATCATCTGTTTCAGTTGGTGGTCACAGAGAACATAACAGGAGTTACTATGTTCATCGGCCAAGTCCAAGAAAACTAATTTGGAGCTAACTACTGGTTTAAGTTATAAAGTAATCAATAAATGAGCTGTGTCTTTACGAGTGGTCTTTAATGTGTGTAATAATAATAACATCCTTTGTCTTATAGCTCATAATGCCTCATATATATAATGAAAACAAATAATCAATATGATAATTCATATAATACATAAAAAACTGATACATCACTTATAATGGGAAATACATAAAAATTGTCCATCACACGTTATTTATGATGTTATCACACAAACTTCGTCGAACACAACAATTATATAACAACAATGCGTTAATGAGCTCTTCGTTGCTTGCTTCGGCCAAAAACCTTCATGAACCACTCATGCTTGTACGAAACCACTATGTGTCCCATCACTAATCCAAATACAACTCCAGGTGCAAAGCCTAAACATGCTGCCATCCAACTCAATGATTCTTCTTCTTCTTTTGTCTCCACCAGTTTCGATTGTGCTGGTGTCGGTGCTTTGATATCTCCACAAACATCCTTAAGGGAAAGAGCATTAAGCCCCAGGTTTCCTTCATAGGAGGAGCATTTTTGTCGTTGAAACTGCGTGCCTTGTGGTATGGAACCTACAAGCTGGTTATGTGAAACATCTATCACTTCCAGAGATGAGAGGGTCCCAAGTTCAGGAGGAATCTCACCAGAAATCTTGTTTTGGGATAGGTCGAGTGACTCCAGATTCGTCAAATTTGTCAAAGTAGATGGGATGTGCCCCGTGAAAGCATTGCTTGACATGTTGAGAATATGAAGTTCCTTCAACAGACCAATGGAATCAGGAATTGGTCCATGGAGTTGATTTCCTGAAAAATCAATGGCTGTGTAGGTTGTAAGGATACGTTCCATCTCCATTGACACTCCTTTATTCATCAACACAAGTGAGTAGTAGCCATCTTCTGAAGGATTCCTAATGTACTCAGGTTCCATATTATTATCTCTCTTGGAGTACATCGCAGTCCAATTCAAAAAGTAATCTGATGGCAATGTACCGGAGAAGTCATTGTGTGATACATCAATGATTTTCAGATGAGGAAATCCAAACCAAACCCCATCAGCATTACGTAATGTACCATGAAACCTGTTAGAGTGGAGGACAAGGACTTGAAGTTTCTGCAGAGAATTCAAGTGGAAGGGAAACATGTCTTTGATTGTGTTGCTTCCCACGTTCAAAACTTCCAAAGCAGAGCAACCAACAAGAGAAGCTGGTATTTTTCCCTCTAATCGGTTGTGACTGACGTCAAGTGAAGTTAACCTCTTGGCGTGATGAAATATTTCAGGAAGAATTCCGCTAAGTCTGTTGCTACGGAGATTTAGATATGCAAGAGAAGTCATCACCAGAGTCTCTAAACACCAGGGAATTGAACCATGGAGGTTGTTGTTTGATAGATCTAGGCCCTCTAGAGAGTTTAGTCCACATATTGATTGAGGAATCTCTCCAGTGAAGTTATTCTTAGAACCCGAAAAATATTGGAGATGCTTAGAGGATGGGATGAAGAGTGGTCCTTGGAAAGCATTTGAGCTTAGATCAACAAAACTGTTTTGACTCTCAAGATAAACTTTTAAGGAAAGAGATGGAACGAAGAAGGAACCTCATTTTCTGATTAGGTAAGAAAGCTTTCATATTTGTGAATAAAAGAGTAATCTGAAGTAGTGATGGTGAATTAGTGTTGCAGGTCACTTACATATATTTAAAATCAAACACATGAAGCTCCATTGACTTAACATTTTGAAGTCTTCTCGATGAAATTTGTTCCCCACAAAGAATATAGTGAATCTTTCCAAATCCAATAGACTTGACTTAATAGAGCATAAACTCTCTTGCCCTAAAAACAAAATCATGTTGTAAGAAATTAGAAGCAAAGATCAAAAAATCACTCTCAGTGAGCAAAGTAAAATTGGAGTTTAGTGAGGACAAGTAGAAAAATCAAAGTGCCGTGTAGCTTAAGCTTGTAGGACAAGTAGAATTATCCTATAAAATGCTTACCAAGTTGTCATCTCTGTCCATATCCAACCTAAAACATACGCCAATATTAACTTTTCAATAGTTTGAACATTAGATTCTTTATATGAACCAAGCCAAATTAAAACAAAACTTAGCTTGGCAAAATTGAAGAGTTTTGTTCTCAAAACTGAACGTTTGTAATTGTATGTATCATCAACGAATATTACAAACTCTCGTTGATGCTCTTGTTCTCATAAATATCACAAAACCCATACGTTACGTTTCATCTCTCAAAGAATGTTCCGATAACGATTATCAACAAGAAAGATACTAAAATATTTTCTTACACATTTTAGTACATAAAAGTCTAAACCGTATATTCAGTTTACAACTTATATGAAACATACGATTAATTGAATTTGAAATCTTTATATTAAACCGAAGATTGATTATAAGTTTTGGTTATGTACTCTCACACTCAAGAATCAGGATCATGTAACATAGAGTGATGCAATACACTTGTAACATCCCAAGAACATCTCGACCTAATCTTAATTAAATCCAATCGGAAAAAAGCCATAGTGTGTTTTTTTCCTTGTAGTAGTTTCACTCTTTTTATTTTGCTAAGAATATAAATATTTCATTTAAAAAAAATAATCAGATTTACAATCGATGACTACAGACCTTTGGCCAATAATAGTCTCAGATTCACTTTCTCTGGTCTAACAAGTCAAGTCGTCACTAACAAGTAATCCAGTCTGATAAATCTAAGTCATGCCAGAGAGTTTCACATGTATCTTTATGATTCAAGTCAGGTTGCTTGGGGTTCTTCTTACTTGTCATGTTATCCCACCACTCGTACGTAAAGATTCGCAAAAGAGACTTTTCACAACCATTTTGGTTTCTTCTATACCATCTTCTAAGGTAACACCAAAAACACAAAAGGTCATGTCATGTGAGTAAATTATAGAAGAAAATAAATACCAAAAGCTAGAATTTTATGTGTTTTTTTGTGTGGCTGTAAAACATCATTTAACTTATGTCTAGCTAGGATTGCCCAAAATTCCCAAACTTGAACAAAACTGTCAAATTATTCGAATGGAATATGATTTTTTTTTTTTTTAAATCGAATTATCCAACCGCGAATCAAACTGAATCAGAATTATGTAAAATAACAAAAGGAAATAGAATTCGTTGAAAAACTAATATTTTTGTTGGCTGATATGGCTCATATTAGTGGGTTGGTTGCTGCTAGCATACGTTGTTACTACTACCACTCACAAATCGCTTCACTGTCCCAGAGGGGCTATAATATTCTTTAGGAAGGTGCTGACTAATCTTCGCAATATTTGTTAGTTTTCCTTTAGAATTTTCGCAGTATTTGATAGTTTTCCTTTTGAATTTTCGCAGAATAAACCAAGCTGTTTCCTGGACCACAAGTTGGTCCATATAATTCACACTATAACGGGTCTCAAGATAAGGTAACAGAAACACCAGCTCTCACGTCAAAATAGCCTTAAAGATCAAGGCAGGGTCTCAAGGGGATTGTTTCATTCTTTCTTATTGTGTCACGCTCTCTGAAAAATAGGGATTGTACTGGTGATCAATCTATAATGTACTGTAGGAACAAAGTTGAAGGACTTTGTAGCAACAATGCACTCAAATGAGAAATTACTATGAGATTGTAGAAGAATATGTTAAGCAGTTCCCAATAATTGGGTTCGAGAAAGAGTCCATGAGATACAAAGACTAGTAGATTCACTAGAGCAACTGTTTAAATTCAAACAATCAAAAATTCAAACACAAGACTGCATATAAATATAAAACAGGTTTTTTTTTGGTTGAATAAATTTAACATTCATTCAAAAAAAAAAAAAAAAAAAAAAACTCGTAAAATGGCACTCTTGAGAAAATTGTAATGCAACTGTTTAAAGGGTTATGATGGATTTATCCAAGCACTGTTTCTTAAATAAGATGTTTATTTTGCCTTCCTACATAAAACGATACAGCTATGGGATTAAGTATTTGTTCAAGAATGGCCTAAAATGTGAAATCTTTGGCCAATTTTAAAAATATTATGGCTTCAAATTTCTAACAAACTGGAATACCACAGAGAGTAAACTATAGGATTCGAAGAAAGGCCACGACGGGCAAAACTCTGCAAGAACCCAGTGACAAGTGTTTTGGGTGGGATCGAATAGTAACTAACAGGACAGCATAACTAGTAGGAAACAATGCAATTTAACATCCATCTAACAAAATATTCATAAGACAAATGGGTTGCATTACGCCAGTTCTCACATATCAAGTTCTCTTAGAATGATGTATGATCTTATCTAAGACAAGAACTCACTGAATCAATTTTTCTACACAAGTCAGAGAAGATATATATAGTTTGCTTAATCATTATTGTCTACAATACGATGTATACTTATACCAAAAAAAGCATTAAACTTAGCAATATGCTGTATAAAATTAAATGGGCACAAACATTAGAAACAGTCGTAAGACTTCAAAAAACAGTGGTCAATTTTATAGATCATTAATATTCATCACCAATCATAGGAAACAAGACATCCAATTTTACTATAAACATGTTATCACTGAGAAATCTCAACAAAACAAGGGCATAAAACAACAAGATGATACAAAGTTAAAGCCAAATTCGTAATTGGAATAAGGAATCATAGTGAGAACAAGGCACCAAATAAACTATTCATAAATTATATTGCTGCATGCACAAAACTTTCTTTGTTGTCATAACATTAAATGGGTTGCATCACAACAAAACTGACATATCTCAGACATAAGGTTCTTTAAGAATTTATGTATGAACAAATACAAAAGACACTCATTGTATCAATCATTTCACACAAGTCAGAACACCCACCAGATATAGTAAGCACACACAACTATACGATCATCCAGAACAACGTTCAGCTGTCACATTACCTACACTGCTACACTTTAAATTGAAAGCACACAAAACATTGTAACACTCATACGACAAGTAAGTGAAATGGTTTTCTAAACGAACTTGAATGTCACAAATAATAGAAAAAATGCAGTTTTTAGTCTTTGCATAAAAATAATCAAAATCCTACCAGATATTAAAATTGACAATTTATAGGAATCTATCTTAACATTTTTGAAGTACATTTTGTACTAAAATCTATTTTAGGTTATAACCTTTTATTTTGTATTATTTGCATAATTAAATCTTTACCAATTAAATAAATAACAAAATTGAAAAGTAAATTTTGTAATTAACTCACAAAAAAACGAAAAAATGGAAACAAATATTTATGGGAGATTTGCACAACTAACCTTTATTATGATACCCTTTTTTACAAGTACCCTCTCTAGGTGTTCATTTTCAAAAATACCCTCTTCAATGTACAAAATGACTAAATTACCCTCCTTTATTATAACCCATGATGAAAAAAGGAATATTCTTTCCAACAAAAAGAATATTCCTTCCGAAAAATTTCCCGCCAAATTTTCCCGCCAAAAAGTTTCGGCAAAAATTTTCCCGCCAAAAAAATTTCCCGCCAAAAAAAATTTCCCGCCAAAAAATTTCCGCAATTTCTTAAAAAAACCTTGTAAATATTTATAAATCCCTTAAAAATCCTTTAAAAACCCTTGTAAATCTTTTAAAAGTCATCCAAAACCTTTCAAAACTTGAGTAAACCTTTCAAAACCATTGTAAATCATTTTATAACATTTATAAACACTTGTAAATCCCTTTAAACCACTTATAACCGTGATAAATCATTTAATAAAAACTTTTGTAAACTTCTAAAACCCGTTAAAAACCCTTGTAAATCCTTAAAACCCATTTTAAAGAACTTGTAATACCTTTAAAAACTTTTGTAAACCCTTCAACAACAAGGAGTTGTGTCGTAGCTACAAAATCTTGAGGTTCCGGTGTCAATACGGAAAGTTGGTGGCATCATGGGGCTGGGGTGCACTTAATGTCACTCCGGAACCAGAAGGCAACATTATATCGGAAATATATGAGTTTAGCTCTAATTTATGGAGGAATCTGGATGCGGTCCTTCCCGATCAAGCCTACTTAAAACCTAGTGGTGGTGTATCTATAAATGAGAATACTTATTGGATGTCGTGTAATAAAAAAGGAGACTACTCACTACTCAAAAGTTTTGAGTTTTCAACACAAAAGTTTCAACGTTTATGCGCTCCATTTCATCATGAACCATGCCATAATGATACTAGGGTTCTCTCGGTTGTTAGAGAAGAACGTCTCTCGTTGTTATATCAGAGTAGGAAGACACTAGAGGTGGAAATATGGATGACCGATGAGATTGAGACCACATTTGTGTCGTGGAGCAAGTTCTTAAGAGTAGATTTATTAGGATTAAACCATTGTTTTTCGGATTCCATGAGCTTCTCCATGATCGACGAGGAGAAGAAAGTTGTCGTGTGTTGTGATGAAGCGGGAAATTTCGACTTCACAATGGTGTGGATTGATAAAGAAGGAGAAGAATATAGAGCATCACCCGATATTTCAGTTGATTGTGGCGTACAAGCATGGAGTATACCACTTCTTAGTGTTCCAAGATTGTTTGGTTATGTTCCAAAAAATTAGCATTCTTGTTTCTTTAATTTGCTTCCTTTGTCATGTCCTTGGATTGATGGATGAAATAATATAGTATTTTCTTGAAGTCTGGTAAAGTAATGTATGCACTTTTCATTTGAAACGAATGGTGACTTTGCACATAAACGAAAATCAAACAACAGTGGTCTGTCTAGCTACTTCCAGAGATTTCCCAGTTTGGATTGTTTGTTTATATCCCTACTATATTAAAAGAGAAGTACACAAGGGATTCGGGTCGGGTTTTTCAAAAAATTCCGGGTTAAATTTTCAATCAGATACTTGCCAATTCTTTTGTTAAATATTTTCCAAATATTTCAATAATATACACCACATTCCTGTCATTTAGGAAACTATATTAATGTTACATTATTATATTTTAGAAAATATATTAATGCTATATAAAAAATATGTCTTATAAGGAAAATTTGTTTATGAATATAAAGATCTCAATCTTTTAAAAATATTTTAATTAGTATATTAATTTTTTATATGAAAAAACAAAAAATTATAATTTTTTATAAGTTTATCTTTGATATACAGAAAAAAATAATTTAAAAATATTTGGTATACAAAATATAAAAATGCATCTAAAATACATAAATAATGGTAATATAATCAATAAAAATGTTAGTTAGTTTGAATTAGTTAAATGTTTCAAAAATAAAATTTGGCTATGAAAACGAAAGATTTTATTAAATTAGTGTGATGTTTATAATATATTAAATATCTATATTAACATTTTTGAAGTACCTTTTGTGTTCTACCTTTTTATTTTGTGATATTTTCATAATTAATCCCTTGCCATTTGATTAAATAGAAAAATTTTAAGATAAATTTTATAATTAAATCATAATAAAATTGTAAAATTAGAAATCAATATTTATTACATTTAATAAATTTCCTAAAATCTCTCCCTTATAAATCAAATACTTCTCCAACATCTTTATATGATCTTATTTGTTTTTAAATTTATATTAATACATAAATATATGTATAGTAAATATAGAATTTTGTTTTTGCATATGTTGCAATTTGAATTTTTAGAAACGGATGTATATTACTCAAAAGAAACAAAAATGGATGTACTAAAGTATTGTTGATAATTGTGTAGCACGGGTCATGTTAGGCCTGGACATTCGGTTAACCATTCGGTTTTGGTTCGGTTGTGTTCGGTTTCGGTTAGTATGGATATAGTAATATAATAACCATTCGGATATAGTAATATAATAACCATTCGGATATTTTAGAAATTTCAGTTCGGTTAGTCTTCAATTCGGTTTGGTTGTTAACCGAATTAACCGATAATTCCTGTGAATTCAAACTCATCCTGCTAATGTTAAAAGTCTTAAATTAAAACACCAAGTGAGTAAAAGGAAAAGAAACAAAACATCCAAGTCTAACTACGAACTAAGTTGAGATAAGAGAAGGACATAGTTCTAAGTTTGAAAAACAAAACAAAAGAAAATCTAAGTTTAAGCCGAGATAAGAGTGAGAGAAGAAGTAAAACAAAGTTGATCAGACCAAAGCTTTGCCATTCCCATGAAGTAAAGATTGATGAGTCCTATTGTGTCCTCCAAAGCAACCAAGTAACCAAACATCTATTCAATTGAACATACAAGGTAAACATATAATCATATATCATATGTATAGATTCGGTTTTTTCGGGTTTATTTCGGTTATCAGTTAGTAACCGAAACCGAACCTAACCCGAATTTTGAGACATATAATAACCAATCGGTTATTTGAAGATAACCGAAACCGTTAACCGAAACCGAACCGATTCGGTTAATCGGTTCGGTTAATCAGTTATTGGTTATTTAGGCCAGGCCTAGGTCATGTGATGGAACGGATTATAATTTACATAATTATTATTATAGATATTTTTACGGGTGGTTTACTATAGTATAACTCACAAAATATTTTAATATGAAATTATACTATGTTAACGAATATTATGTCAATATCATTTCATTATTTTAGATATTATACTTATTTAATTAATTTGATCAAATTACGATTATATAAACGATAAATTATCATATAATATTTTACGGGTTGAATCATAGAATTAACAATCAAAATATAGTTGTACACTCTTTTATACCAAACAAAATTAATAAAAAGAATACATTTTAGGAATATCATCCCGCGGTGTACCGCAAGTTAAAATCTAGTTTATTATTATTTTTTATATTTCCTAATATGTTAAATGAAAGATTTTAATCAGAATTAAAAAATAGTATATGAAAGGAGGTTTCAAAATTATTCCAATCTTTATCAATTTGAATTACCTATAAAAAAGAATAATATTTTATCAGTAGCATAAATAATGCAAAACTATAGAGATCCATATTGTATATCTAGAAATGGTTATATTTGAATTTTGAAAAAAAAAACCCAAAGGTGTTTTCTATAAGAATTCAATTTACTAACTTACAAACCCAAAACATCGACACCCTCTCCTCACAATATATAGTCATACATTTGTTGAATAAGGGCATCCGTTTTTTATTTCCAACTTTTACATTTTATTTTGAGTTTTTTCTTATGATTTATCGTTTACTATTTTTTCTTTTTTATCGTATACTATTTTAGTTTATGGTCTCTTATTCAATATGATGTATGTTAATTTTTTATTTTATTTTTTATAGGATACAAGTATATAAAAATCTTTCAAACTCATATGTTCTTATGTGATACATGTATATACAAACTTTCGTTAAATATTATACTTTTCATGATTCTTTTTTAAATACACGGGTTTTTGCTGATTGGTTCGTTACCACATATATTGTGAGTATATAATTTCTTTAATACACGTTTTTATTTACTTTATTAAAATATTATATTTAATTTCCGAAAACACACTTTTCTCAAATAATTGAAACCAAATATACATTTGGAAATAAGAATTGTTGATACTAAAATAAACGAAATAATAACACATACGACAAAACACGTTAAAATAAAATAAAATAAACCTAGCATATGTGACAAAGTACACATTCACGATAGTACATATTCTCATACTTGCCAAATTCAACACCAACCATCCATTTTAACAATTAAAAGTTTACGTAATTCGGAAAAAAATAAAAACCGACATTTTTCCCCCGCGCTGTAGCGCGGATCCGAGCCTAGTAGCTAGTACATTACATTTTAAACTTTCCATACCATTATTTCAATTTTATACATTCATACTAGCTAAAACCATACAGTATATCCCACTTTTTCTATTAAACCTTAAGATATATATATATATATATATATATATATATATATATACATCTTTCATCAGTATCATTTTAGAGCACTTGATATCTTTTGTATTCTCAATAAATTAACATACCTAATTCATGATGATCACCAATTCAAAATGTACAATATGTCAAAACCTTGTTTCGTATAAAAGGTTTTCTCATCTTATTAAGTTTTGTAGGCTTAGCCTTATATACACGAGTACAAAATAACCAAACTATACAGCAAGTATATATTAATTACATAATACTTCCCTCTTCAATACAATACAATTACAAAAATAAAAAATAAGTTTCTGAATATGTGGTAATTAATTTTACCCTTAGGCGTCAATTATTTTGAATGCTTAAAGTTTAAAGTATGTTGGATGGAAACAGAAACAGATACGTGGAAACGAAACGTTTCAGAAACGAGAAACATATTTTTCATAAAATTAAGATATGAAAACGTTTTGGAAATGCTAATATAACACGTTAATCTTAAATATATATGCTAAATAGTTTAACTAAAACTAAAAGATAAATATTAAAACACAGAAATCCATAAATTCAGATATTTATATATCATATATTATTGTGTAGATATGTATTTAATTAATTTAATCAGGTTTTAAAGGTATAAAAGTAATTACTTTATATATCATAAATAAAAATATATGTTTATTGAGTTTCTAACTAAAAGTGTAATATTTCATCGGGTTTCCAAAATGGATTTACGAGTTTCTATCGTGTTTCTAAATAAATAAAATTAGGAACCGTGTTTCCGTTATAGTTTCCGAGTTTCAAAAAGTTTCTGTTTCCAAAACGTTTCGGAAACGGAAAACTCACTTCGAAATGAGTTTCTATGCAACCTAGACTCTAAACTAAGAAACTGGAGGAAAGACAATTGATATATAAATTTATGTGTATAGATATGTTTTTTTTGTCTTCTGTTTGTAACTATCTTAGAGAGCCGCATTCCATGTAGAAAATTTAAAGTCGGTGAATTCAATATTCCAAAGTTTAAATTCTCTTCGGGTTTGACGCCTCAAATATTTTGAAAGGATCATCTGTTTCAGTTGGTGGTTACTGAGAACATAACAGGAGTGATTCTGTTCATCGGCCAAGTTCTTGATCCGTTGCATTGAAAACTAATTTGGAGCTAACTACTGGTTCACTACAAGAAAACAAGGCAAAAACCTACCAATTTTCCTACCAAACTAGTGGTAGGATATATTTCCTACCATTTATCTAGGAATTTTTTACGAAAAACGAATGTTGTAGGAAATTAGAAGTATATTTCCTATAAAACTTTTTTGTGAGAAAGTCGTAAGAAAATATCCTACGAAAATCCTACCAAAAGTAATCAATAAATGAGCTGTGTCTTTACGAGTGGTCTTTAATGTGTGTAATAATAATAACATCCTTTGTCTTATAGCTCATAATGCCTCATATATATAACTAGAAAGCTGCCCACGCGATGCATGAGTTATATATGAAATATTAATTTGAAATATAAATTGAAAATTACAACAGTATCTATATTAACATTTTTTAAGTACCTTTTGTGTTCTATCCTTTCATTTTGTGATATTTTCATAATTAATCCCTTGCCATTTGATTAAATAGAAAAAGTTTAAGATGAAATTTAAAATTGTAAAATTAAAAACCAATATTTATTACATTTAACAAAAATTTCCTAAAATCTCACCCTAAGAAATCAGATATTTCTCCAGCATCTTTATATGATCTTATCTGTTTTTAAATTATGTTATTACATAAACATATGTATAGCAAAAAAATAATTTTTTTTTGCATATGTTGCCATTTGAATTTTTTGAAACAGATGTATATTACTCAAACGATACAAAAATGGATGTACTAAAGTATTAATGATAATTGTTTAGCACGGGTCATGTGATGGAACGTGTTATAATTTACATAATTATGATTATAGATATTTTTACGGGTTGTCTACTATAGTATAATTCACAAAATATTTTAATATAAAATTATACGATGTAAACAAATATTATGTCAATATCATTTCATTATTTTAAATATTATACTTATTTAACTAATTTGATCAAATTACGATTATGAAAAAAAATTATCATATAATATTCTACGGGTTAAATCATTGAATTAACAATCAAAATATAGTTGTACACTCTTATATACCAAACAAAATTAATAAAAATAATACATTTTAGGCATGTCGTCCCGCGGTGTCTAAAACATAAAACATAAGTAATTCTTACTTACATCTAGTAGTTTATAAGTAATTGTTAATATAAAACATATTTGTGTACATTATAAACAGTAAAAGTAAATAAAATACATATTTGAAAAATATAAAACCGAATGAGATCCAAAAAAAGTAATACAAATTAGCACATACATAATATAGTAGGCTACTGTAAATTGATGTTAATTTTTGTGTGTGTACATTGTTAATATTAAAAGTAAACAAAACTCACATAATTTATGAGTATTGTTTTTTTAATTGAATGTTGATAAGAATATCAAGCTAAACTTTGCAAAATATCAATTTAACATATTTCACCTGAGATATATGATCTTTAAGACCTTATTTAGAAAAGCATTTTCAATTTAGAAAATATTTCACCTGAGATATAAGAGCTTTTAAACCATAATTATGTAAAACACTAAAAAGATAAAGCAAAAGCCAAATGAACACTATTATTTGAGAAAAAGAACTTTGATATTTTCATTCTAATTGATTGGAAAAGAAGCTCACATATACGTAGATGAGATCCTTTTTTATATATTAAGATTTTTGTATGTAGAATTTGTTCAAGAATAAAACTAATATTGAAACCATTTAAGAACAAACATAAAGATTTACATTACTATAAAAGCTAAAGAAAGGAATTTATATTAAAAAGGCATCACATGTTTACATCAGCATTAACAAAGAAGATGAACGAAGATGAATTGCTCTTAAGAAATCAATTATGTTCGGTCTCTCTAGGAAAATCTAATTTGGGTTAGATATTTATATTGTTATGAAAAGAAAGACTATTATTTAGAACAAATGATTAAGTTACTAAAAATGTAGAGTGGATATGATATTATTGTATAACTCATACTTATCAAATATCATAATTTAATAGAATTTTAGTGAAGCTCACTAATTCACTGTCTACTCAATTGATGAATGAATTAAACTAAATTTAAAATTTATGAAGTGTATGATTTAAAAAAAAAAACATTTCAATACCAATTTTTTAAAACCAAGTACTTTTTATTTATTTTTAAACAATTAGACCTCAAATTTTAAATAAATTAAATATTATAACAATCTTTATATAATAATCTATTGGATCACAAACTAAATATAATTATACACATATTGAAATGAATTACAAAAAATTATTTGAGATTTAAAAAAATAGAAGAAGTTATTTGTTAAAGGTTTAATTTGAAAATTTTATGTATATAGCAATCAAAACTTTTATTTTACATATGTGTTATATCATACTTTCTTCATTCATACTCATATGTATGAAAAATATGTATAATAAGGCAGTAGAAGAGGAGGAGGGAATGAGAAAATGAGAAAATGAGTATTTATAAGATGAGAAGTGATGAGAGTTACAATTTAGAAGAAAAAATTGTGGGAGTTAATTCTAATTTATTGCGTGTTGACTGAAATTGAGTAGAAAAATATAGTAAATGCAAATTTATATTATTTCAGTTTTTATATTAAAGTGTGAGTTAAATGTATATATTTTTTTTGGTGAAAAGTTAAATGTATATAATTAATTGTGTTTTAATTGAATATATATTTTTGCTTTTAAATTAAAGTATGAGATAAATATATATGATCAAATTTTTTTTTTTGTGGCTTAATTAAAATAATTTCTTCTTCAGTTTAATATTAAAGTGTGAGTTTAATATATATAACTAAATGTGATATGAGATTTTATTATAAAGTAATCTTTTTTTTTGGCAAAAGAACTTTAGGTATCAAAAGTTGGATTCAGAAATAGATGCCAAGTTATATTTATAGGAAAAAAAACTTTAGTTATTACACATATGAATTTTGGATCCCAATTAATAATTTTACTCATAATATTTTTTTTCATATATGATTATTTGGAATTAATATTGACATAAATGTTTTAGTCAAAAATAAAAATAAAAACAATTAATGAATAAAAAAGGATGACACATGTCATCAACAGAGAGCGCCAAATGTCGTAACGTGGTGAAAAGTTAGAAAAAACCTTGTTATATTATATAAGATGAAAACAAATAATCAATATGATAATTCATATCTATACTATTAATTGGGGAGCATTATTTGTCTTTGTTGCCAAACAAACTTGAAAAAAAAAAATTACAAAATATACAATCCCAACCATGTAGCCAAACACACTAAAAGACAGTAAAAATATTTAATTAAATAAATAAAAATAAAAAACTAAGACTATCTATATTTATGGAAATCATATTAATTTTGTTACCATAAAAAGTGGAAAATTAAACTGATAATTCATATAATACATTAAAAACTGATACATCACTTATAATGGGAAATACATAAAAATTGTCCATCACACGTTATTTATGATGTTATCACACAAACTTCGTCGAACACAACAATTATATAACAACAATGCGTTAATGAGCTCTTCGTTGCTTGCTTCGGCCAAAAACCTTCATGAACCACTCATGCTTGTACGAAACCACTATGTGTCCCATCACTAATCCAAATACAACTCCAGGTGCAAAGCCTAAACATGCTGCCATCCAACTAAATGCTTCTTCTTCTTCTTCTTCTTTCGTCTCCACCTGTTCCGATTGTGCTGGTGTCGGTGCTTTGATATCTCCACAAACATCCTTAAGGGAAAAAGCATTAAGCCCCAGGTTTCCTTCATAGGAGGAGCATTTTTGTCGTTGAAACTGTGTGCCTTGTGGTATGGAACCTACAAGCTGATTATGTGAAACATTTATCACTTCCAGAGATGAGAGGGTCCCAAGTTCAGGAGGAATCTCACCAGAAATCTTGTTTTGGGATAGGTCGAGTGACTCCAGATTCGTCAAATTTGTCAAAGTAGATGGGATGTGCCCCGTGAAAGCATTGCTTGACATGTTGAGAATATGAAGTTCCTTCAACAGACCAATGGAATCAGGAATTGGTCCATGGAGTTGATTTCCTGAAAAATCAATGGCTGTGTAGGTTGTAAGGATACGTTCCATCTCCATTGACACTCCTTTATTCATCAACACAAGTGAGTAGTAGCCTGCTTCTGAAGGATTCCTAATGTACTCAGGTTCCATATTATTATCTCTCTTGGAGTACATCACAGTCCAATTCAAAAAGTAATCTGATGGCAATGTACCGGAGAAGTCATTGTGTGATACATCAATGATTTTCAGATGAGGAAATCCAAACCAAACCCCATCAGCATTACGTAATGTACCATGAAACCTGTTAGAGTGGAGGACAAGGACTTGAAGTTTCTGCAGAGAATTCAAGTGGAAGGGAAACATGTCTTTGATTGTGTTGCTTCCCACGTTCAAAACTTCCAAAGCAGAGCAACCAACAAGAGAAGCTGGTATTTTTCCCTCTAATCGGTTGTGACTGACGTCAAGTGACGTTAAGCTCTTGGCGTTCCAAAATATTTCAGGAAGAATTCCGCTGAGTATGTTGTTACGGAGATTTAGGTATAAAAGAGAACTCATTTTCATAGTCTCTAAACACCAGGTAATTGAACCATGGAGGTTGTTGTTTGATAGATCTAGGACCTCTAGAGAGCTTAGTCCACATATTGATTGAGGGATCTCTCCAGTGAAGTTATTCTTAGAACCCAAAAAATATAGGAGATGCTTGGAGGATGGGATGAAGAGTGGTCCTTGGAAAGCATTTGATCTTAGATCAACAGTATTGATTTGACTCTCCGGAGAAAGTTCTAAGGATCCATTGAAACCGCTGAGAGAGTTGTTAGAGAGAAACACATACTCCAATTTTGGCAGTCTCCACAACCAGTCTGGTACATGACCTTTCATTTTGTTGTTGGAAAGATCTAATTGTTGTAGATTTCTTCCTTTTCTTATGAACTCAGGGAACTCAGTGATGTTGCAGCCACTCAAAATTAAATCTTCCAAACTTGATGGGAAATCCGAATCAAGAATGATGTTTGTTGTTGAAAGAGGGATGCCCGAGAGATATAACCAATCTAGCTTCTTGAGAGGAAAGAAGACATTTAAGTTAACTTCTGAATCAAAGACTTTGTTGTGATTTTTATTCTCAATAGAAATTTCTTGTAAATTAGGTAACAAAGAGATATTTGAAATCCCAGCAAAGTCGTTGAATTGGTTATAACGCAAAAAGATTTCGGTCAAAGAGGGAATCTTGACTAGGGATGAAAGAATGGCTCCTTTAAAAGAACTGTCATCAGCTGAAAAATACTCTAATTTGGAGAATCGACTAATGATTGGTGGAAGAGAACCTGTGAACTGATTGTAAGAGAGACCGAGTGAACGTAGTTGGGTAAAATTGAGTATTGAAGCTGGCAAGTTTCCACTGAGCTTGTTTACGGAAACATCAAAAATGGTCAACTGTTTTAGATTGCCAATTGAAGATGGAATTTCACCAACAAGATTATGATTCCAACTAAGATCGAGTATAGAGAGATGAGAAAGGTTCCCAAGTGAAAATGGAATCTTCCCTGTGAAATGAGAAAAGGAAAGAGTCAAAGAAATCAAATGTTTGAGGCTGCTAATGGAGTCTGGTATGGGACCAGAAAAGGATGTTTCTTTAATGGTCAGATGTAGCAAAGAATTATTCTCACGAAAATCAGGAAGATTGCCTCTCAAATTTGGATTGAATCTTAATCTAATGGACTGTAGGCTGGGTATCAGAAGAACACTACTTGGAAATTCTCCAAAGAGGCTGCAATTTCTAAGATATAGTGACCTTAGAGATTGCATGTTTGAAAACTCATGGGGGATTTCTGAAGTAATGTTTACACTGCTCATATCTAGTTCTCTAAGATTCCTCAAATTTTGAGCAAGTAGATGAAGAGAAGCTTTATCAATAGATAAAGAAGAAGAGGAATCATAATAAAAACTAGAAGAAAGATCAAGAGAGACCAACTTGGTTAGCTTAAAAAGGTTGATTGGAATTTGGCCTGATAGGGAAGAATCAGATAGGTTAAGTCTTTCTAGCCCCATGAGTTTATCAAACTCAGCTGGGATTGGCGAATTGTTGAAATCGTTGCCAGCAAGGTTCAGATCACGGAGATGACGTAGTCTATAAAGACTACTGTTGGATTTTAGCTGGCCATATAGGTGGCTGGAACTAAGGTCAAGCCTTATAACTTTGCCCGACTTAGCATCATCACACGCGATACCATCCCAAGAACAACAATCACTTTTGTTCACCCATGATTCTGTCTTCGGATAAGCGGAGTCTTGTACATTACCGAAGTAAGGTTTCCGGATCAAAAACTCACTCTTGAAATCAAGAAGAACATCTCTTTGGTCAGGCTGGCACAAGTGTCGTGTAGAAGAAACAAGCATGTTTAGAAAACTCAAAACGAGAAAAAGGAAAGAGATGGAACGAAGAATGAAGCTCATTCTCAGATTAGATAACAAAGCTTCCATATTTTTGAAACTGAAAAAAGTAGTGATGGTAAATTAGTGTTTCATGTCACTACACATATATATACAAAAAAACAAACACATTAATTGACTTTACGGTCCCTATTCCTTTTGATGAAAAACGCTCATTACTAAAAAACAATCTCATGAGTCCTTCCAAATCTAATAGACTTGACTAAAAAAAAGCATAAAAACAAGATTGCGACTCGACTACTAAACTCGTGTAACATGTTTTAGAAAATTTAGAACAAAAAAAGCATTCTCAATGAACAAAGTTTAGTGAGGGCAAAAGTCGTTGAAAAATCAAAGTGCCGAGTAGATGGGACTTGTGGCATTTTGCTATGAAAATGCTTGCCAAGTCGTGCTCTGTCCATTATTAACCTAAAAGAAAAACGCCAATATAAGAGTCTTAAAAGGTAGTGGAAAAATTAAAGGAAACGAAACTGGTAAGACTAGTTTGGCATTACTAAGACTAGTTTAAAATCTTTATTGTGAACCAAAAAAATCAGAAAATTATTTAAAACTTTTATTGTGAACCAGAAAATCAGAAAAAAAAAAAAAAAAACAGACTGATTATAAGTTTTGGTTATGTCTCGCACTTAGGAATCATGATCATGTAACAGAGTGATGCAACACACTTATCACAAATGAAGCGTATTTTCTAAAATCCAAAAATCGAAATCTGAATATAATCAAACTGAACAAGCGAAATATATATTTTTATTATTATTTTTTAGAGGTTTTACTGTAATCAAACTGAACAAGCGAAATATATAATTTTAAAAATGAAATATATAATTTTAGAGGTTTTACTGTAATCAAACTGAACAAGCGAAATATATAATTTTAGAATACCTTCATTAGTATGGCATACATTCACACACACATGTGCAAGCTATCTATTTCGAACCGTGGTTGCACCTAACAAAGGTACCACTGAACTAGACAGAATAGCTGCAGTTATTGAAGATCTATCAAAATTATATATCCGTTGATCCATATAACATCATACAGACGTTGATGGCATCGTGTTTTGCAATCAATGTAACATTCACAATTGAGACATGTTCAGAAAACCAAAACCTTTTCCATATAATGGGTTCTTTACGATGGTTGCTTTCTCATTCTCGAGATGGTAAATATGAATGAAGTGATGGAACACACTTGTAAAATACACCAAGAACATCCCGTCCTAATCCTAAAGCCACTCGGAAAGACTGCCACGACGTTTTTTTTCCTCATCGTAGCGATGCTTTCTCTGGTCTAATAATTCAAGTCGTCTAGTAATCCAATCCGGTAAATCTGAGCTAAGCCAGAGAGCTTCACCTGTATCTTTGTGCTTAAAGTCAGGTTGCTTCGGGTACTTCTTATTTCTTCTGTTGTCCCACCACTCGTATGGATTCGCAAAGAAGACTTGCCACAAGTATATCTCATCATTCTTGGATTCTTCTATACCATCTTCTAAGGAAACATCAAAAACACACAAGTTCATGTCAGCGGGAAATTTGTCATCTTTTCTCACAAAGTAACACTCAAAATAACGAATAAACTTTTTTATAAACCCGAGTACCCGAAACCAAAAGCTATAAAACATGTTTCAATGTGGGTTCATATACAATTCCAATAGAGGGATTGATGAATAGCAGAGATAATAACCTGCTGCTGCTATTGGTTTTTCAGATATCTGCGAATCTAAGACATGACTTGGTGGAACCGCCGCATAATTCACCTCTGTCACATTAACCTGCAATCAAACACAATTGACAAACCTGGTGATTTTTAAGCAACACAGAAGACATATTATTAACATTACAGATACATGAAGTTAATAAGATATATGTAAACAGATCTCGACTACACAAGACATCAGGAGAAGCTGGTGGAAGTAGTAGGGTTTGAGTTAATATTTACGGTCAAGAAGAAAAAAGTACCTGGTAACCAATATCTAAGCCGCAAGATTCATCGCTGGAGCTCTTGCTGTAAGAAACAAGACGGCCTGAGACAAGAATGTGATCATTTGGCTTCAGATGCGCAATACACATCCGTGCCATTGCATCCCACATACTAAGATATATCCTGTCATTGAAATTGCATAATCACATTAACAAAGACTAATACAAAAGTAAACCATGAAATGGCCATAACGAATGTGAGAATCATTCAGTGTTTGAGCTACATTAATTGTTTATTGCAATCAAGAATAAACCACTCATCAATCTTCAAATGTATCTAAGACTTTATCAATCACAAGGCTTAGGAACAGTACAGGATTATGCATAGATCATAACTAAACATCAATAAGGCTAAGTAATCCATAGAATCAGATTCTAATCCCAAACTTTAGAAACCCTAATTGTAGATTAAGCAACATACTATGAACAAACTTAGATTACATAATCTAAGACTTCAACAATCACAAGGCTTAGGAACAATACAAGATCATGCATAGATCATAATCAAACATTATTAAGGCTAACGAATCCAAAGAATCAGATACTAATCCCAAAATCTAGAAACCCTAATCGTAGATTAAGAAACATACTATGAACAAACTTGAATTACATAATCGAAACCACCAAAACGCAAACCGAACAAACCTGACCTAAAGCTCTGGTTCGGATAGATCGGGTGTTTCAGTCTAAGCATAGTGTAAACACCGAACCTATCAGGTCCAGTGTCGATGACTCGTATGGGTCGATCAACGAAACCAATAAGGCTAACGGAGTTGGAATGATTGAGCTTGAGCTTAATCGATAATGGTTTCTTGAACAAACGCGCGTGGTGATAAACCGCACTTTCTCCATCGGAGAAGAAACGAGATTTGGGGAAAGGAGAAGAGATTTTAGAAGCAGTGCGTTGGATCAAGCTTCTGAATTTGAAGAACGTGTTCATCTACTCGAGATGCGAATCTAGGGTTTAACTTGGCGGGCATTTTTTTTTGTTTCTCTTGCTGATTTGATCTTTCGGAGACAGAGGAGGTCTCGAGTTTCTTGTTATTGGGTTTTGATTGTAATATTTGATTTTAGGCCCATTATGGATTTAGCCCATTAGATTCTGATCTGTTGATATGCATCTTTTTTTTTTATTATTATCTAAAAACCATTGTGAAATGTGAGAAAGAGGGAAAAAAACCTAGTAATCAATTATTGTAAGAGACATGATCGACCATTCCATGTGATTTTGATTAGAAGACAATGGAATCTCACAAATAATAGTCTTACCATAAGAACTTTTTGAATTTCAAAGTAATGTGATATTTCTATAGTCAATTTTCTCAAAATGTTACACAACATTATTTACCATGAAGTTATATTTGATACTCAAATTTATTTCATTTTATACATTCAAAGATATTTTAGACTTTACCGTGAATTTCTCAAAGGGTTACACATATCGTCTTACCATAAGATTATATTAGATAGTCAAACTTATGTCGCATTACCTAGTCAAAGATTTTTTGACTTTTGCGATCAATTTCCTAATATCTTTCATAATTATCTGTTTATAAAATTCTCTTCCATAGTCAAACTTATGTCATGTTATCTAGTTAAATATATTTAGAATTTCACAATGTATCTCCAAAAACGTTACAAAACTTTTTATCTAGTCAAAATATTTCAAATTTCACAATGAATACCTCAAAGATTACATAATTATCTTGCCATAAGAATCACCATTTGGAAGTCAAACTTCTTCAGTCAAAAACATTTAATAACTTTGACTCAAGTTATTGATAAGATTTTGAGGGTTTCTTATAAGAGTAAGGATAACTGTTGTGATTTTTTCCAACTCCAATTGAAAGCCTCTCTCCAGCTCCAAGGTACCACATCTCTGAGTGTTGTGATTACAACTTCTTCGGCTAGACTAAAATGATTATTATCAATGGATGTAGACTTGAAGAATCCGAAAGACGTTGTAATGTTTTAGGAAATTTTGTTTACATGGTAAGGTGAAACGAAAAAAAAGAAGAGATCTTAAGTTCTCCTATTTTACTAAACCATGCATCCAATATTTTCTTGAAATATTTCAACTTCTTTCGGATTCTTCAAGTTTACTATAGTCATCAAAGATCATTACAAACCTTCTCACATAATCAACACATCTGATCAACACGAATAATTACTCAATAGATGTTCTTGTCGAATCAAAACATCCACATTTAATAGATTCTTTGAATCACGTTGTTAAGGTTTCCATGGCTGCCTTGTCTTAGCTAATTGAAATATTCTCTACTTTCATGATTTTGCTTTTTTTTGGAGCTTTTTAAAACAATAAATTTATTTATTTTGTTTTACCAATATAAATTATTATTTATTATTCGAATTAGTCAGAGCTCGAAGAATATTTAACCGAATTTAGTAAAAATTAGCTATAGATCTATTTTTCAATCAACTATTCGAACCGACCAGAACCCAAAAAATACAGACTAAACCAAAATTTCAAAATACACATTCATCGTATTGAAAATATCTAAAACCAGAAATAACCGACCAAACCCGAACCGATTATAGTAACCTCATTAGTCATTCCTAAATTAGAGAGTGACATTAAAAAAAAAAACACATAACGATTTAAAGCGTTCGTCGTGAAACGCAATTTTAAGTTTTTAATCTCCAAAAAAGCGTTTTTTTGGTACTGTTACCACTTACCAGTAAAAAGAGGATAAAATACAAACAAAAAAACAAAAAACATCCAACCAAAAAAAAAAAAAAAAAAAAAAAGAAAGAGACAAAGACACAACGGGCGAGAGAGAGAGAGAGAGAGAAAGAACCAAACAAATTCGTTTTTTTTTTTTCTTTCCCCTTTCTCTCTCACACTCTCTCATCTTCTTCTTATGATTTTTCAACTTATTACAAAACAAAGATAGCAAAAAAAAAAAAAAACACAAATCTTCAAAGTTGCAGTCTCAGGTGGTTCTCAGTTAATGCTAACGCGTAATGGCTGAATCTATCTCCCAATTTCGTAAGTCACATTCCCACAAAACTCTTCTCTGTGTTAATTCTGAAATTAAAAGAAAAAAAAAAAAAACTGAATTTGCTGTTTCACGACTACATTGCCCTGATTCATAGGCTCTGAATTTCTCAAATTTAGGGTTTTTTTTTCTTGGTGGTTTCTCTTTTGTCTGAATTGTCGGTGAAATTGAGATCTTTGAGCATAAGGGTTTGTTTATTTCTTAGTCTTTATTACTTTCCTTAATCTATTTTGAGCAGATCTGGAACATAAACCCTAGAAACAGAACCATATCTATTGTCCTCCTAACTCTTAGGGATTTGTAGTGTCTCTCTCTGTTGATATATCTTTAATGTGTTTCTAAATTGACAGTGCTAAATGGGTCACACTTGATTTGTAATAAAAGTTCTCAATTCTTCCACTTTCAGTAATGTTTCACTGTTTCAAGTTACATTTTTCAAGATTTACTATTTTGGGGAATTAGATTTTAATTTGGATCTTTGGTCTCTTTACATCAGCTTAACCATGATTCAGTTCAATGATGTTTTCAACTGTTCATCTTAATTGGAATCATTAGCTTCTTCTTTTGTTTTTTTTTGGTTAGTTGTAATGAGTTGTTGAACCTTTGACTTGTCTCCTAATCTCTTACTTAATCTATCTGTATCATCTTCTTCTGTCTATTTCTCATTAATTTATTACACATACTCAACTACATGATACATCTTATTGTCTTCATGATTGCATCTGACATGGTAGCAACTCTTTTGGAACATGACTTGATATTATAACACTAAAACCTGCTCTCACACTTTTTTTCATCTTCTTTTGATCGTTGTATAATTGGGGTTGTAACTTTAGTGGATTTGGCTAGGATTACAAAAAAAAGATGACTTGGCCTTTATTATGTATTAAAGATGGAAAAATATGAGACCAATCTTGTTTATTTTAAGATGCATGCTTTATTATATTTATGCTTTTGTTGTGTATAACTGATTGAAGCCGGCCAAGAGAGCTTGGTGCTGACTTTTTTATGAGCTGTTGTTGTGTTTCAGCCAACCAGCATAAGATAAAATTAAATAGGAAAAGTTTTTCATTTCGGTCTCTTAAGTTCTATGAAAACATAATGTGGCTCAGAGGTCTTTGCTTGTGCACCTTTCACAATCTTTTATTGATTGATGTTGTTTATATACAGGATAACCTCTGCTGAGGCATCCAAGTGTTGAAGGGAGAGGAAGAGCCTACGCAGAAGAAAGGTCAGACTTTGATTTGAAATTGTGTGGTTAATGTGAACATCAGAGATCAAAATGTGTTTTCTATCTTTGTTATGTCTCGAATCTTCATTGCGAGTCCAATATTTGAACAAGAATTTATGAATTTGCAGGTTGGTCAGAGTCGCTGCTAGAATTTCGTTCAGAGGTTGGGGAAAAGATGAAATTTGTGTCAAAGAAACGATGGAAGTCTCTTGGACCTCTTCATCTGAAAAGCAAATCAGTTGCTCGGTTTTGCTTCTTTTCGAAATTGAAGTCAAACAACCATGGTCCAGGCCGTGCACCAGTCTATCTCAATGTTTATGACTTGACACCTATTAACGGATATATCTATTGGGCTGGCCTTGGTATATTCCACTCTGGTGTTGAAGGTAAGCTTTAGGGGATTGTGTTTTCTTGCTGCTATGGTCTTAAGTGTTCAAAAGATTTGCATCTGTGGTGTACTTATAGTTACTGCTGGCTAACTATGAACATTTGGTTTTGTGCACAGTTCATGGAGTAGAGTATGCTTTTGGTGCCCATGATTATCCAACCAGTGGTGTTTTTGAGGTTGAACCAAGGCAATGCCCGGGCTTCAAATTCAAGAAATCGATATTCATTGGAACCACAAATTTAAACCCAGCACAAGTTAGAGAGTTTATGGAGGACATGGCTTGTAGTTACTATGGGAATATGTATCACTTGATTGCTAAGAACTGCAACCACTTCTGCCAGGACGTTTGTTACAAGCTTACCGGCAAAAAGATCCCAAAATGGGTGAATCGGCTTGCACAAATAGGTAATGAAAAGGTCTACTGCATTCTGCATATTGTTCAGTAACTCTGTTAGATATATTCTGAAGACAAAGTTTGCTTTTTATCTGCAGGGTCTGTGTGCAGCTGCATACTTCCCGAGTCCCTCAAGATAACAGCGGTTTGCCACGATCCAGACGGGCAAATCCCAGAAGAGGAAAATGAAAAGCGAAGTCTTAGAAGCTCATTCAGCTGTTTATCCTCCATCTCCATGAGACAAAAACAGCTTTCAACATCCTCATTGTTCCTACAATCACCTCTTAGAGGCTGCTTACCTCCATGGCAACTCAAACGCTCGAAATCTAACAGCAGTTCCTTGAAAGAAAGGTAGAAAAATCCAACGGTTTCTCATTCGTTACCTTAGCAACACGCTCCACGGTTTATCTTTGTAAGGGAGTTCGAAAACAGAGTTCCCGAACCATCATCAGTCTCTTCCATCTCTCATTTTATTTTTAACAGGCTTTTACAAGCCATTCTTCTTCTTCCTCTACTCTCTGCTTGTATTGCTTCCAAATTTGAATCTTTTAAAATCATGTATTTGTCTCTCAACTCTGTTTATATATCTAAATTAGCTTATCTTAGTTCAAACCCCATTTCTATTGAAATCAAGAACAACACTGAATTAAAAAACGAAACCTTTATTCGATAACCATTACTATAAATCAATCGATAAACGAACGATCAACATCATCATCATCATCATCATCATCATCAACAACAACATCAACAAGAAACCCAATTCTTATGAGTACTAACAATAGCTGAAAACAAACCTGCTGAAGAAACCACACTAGGAGCAGATAACACTCCCTTACCATCACCAATATCCGAAATCGTCATCAAACCATCAGCAAGATCTTGCAATATAGATAAAACCTTCAATGTCTTCTTCTCCTTAATCATCTTCATCTTCTCATCTTCACCTTCACAACCAATCCCTCTCGAAACCGAGATCTCGATCGTCGAAGCAACACAAGTCTCTTCATCTCTCAATCTCCTCAAATCCCTAACCTTCATCGAAACACTACCAACATACCCAACCAATTCAGCCCAAGCACTAATCTTCTGAAGCAATTTCGAGTATTTCGCATCGATCAATCCCGATTTCGTCAACCATATGAACTGTTCGACGAAATAGTACAGTCCTTCGCCACCGTACGCGATCAGAATCAATACGAGTTCCTGATTCGATTCCCACCGCGAAGATCTTAGTGCGTTGATGTCTTGCACGAATTTACCGAGACGGAAGGCTTTACGGCTAACTCCGACGCTTGATTCGAAGGTTTTGAGACGAGGAACTATGGATTTGGTTTCTGGGATTAGAGATGATGCGAGGATGATTTTGGTAGCGTAACGAGAGATCTTTAAGAGTTTGTCTACGCCATCTCGTTTGGATAAGTATGTTTCGAGATGGTTTAGGAAATCTCTGTCTTTGGGTTTTGGTTTTGCAGCCATTGGAGATATTATTGTTCCTCAAGGAAGAAGAAGAAGAAGAAGAAAGATAACCAAAAATCAAAAGTTTGATTAATTGGTTTGCGTGCCCGCACCGATTTGTCCGGTTTAAATGATTGTGGTCAACCCATATCTAAATTATCTATGATGCACACCTTTAATCATTAAGAGCCGGAGTCGTTTAAACGCAGCAGTTGCAGCTGCGGTTACGGGAGTTTACGGAAGTATACGGTTACGGTTTCAAGCGTTATTATACGTTTTGAATGACTGATTGAACGTTTAAAAATAGATACCTTTACGGGAGTTTTATGATTAATTAACCAGCGCAAGCAATAGCGATTAAATAAAAAATTACAAAATAGGTATAAATATAGTTAGACAAATATATAAATATACCAAAATCTATATTATTATGATAAAATGTATTAAAAATGAATATGATTGATAACTAATAAAAAGCCTTATTACTGAATAATTATTGATAAATAATAATTTTTTGAGAGAATTTCAAAAATACCTCTTTGCATATACCTCTTTTTAAAAATACCCCATTTTCAAACTTTATCAAAAAACCCACTAAAAATGTTGAAATTTATCCAAATATGTGTGTAAGCTTATAAATATATACACAATTACCTTTATATGTGTATAAAACTTCATATACCTTTCATAAATAGCGTAAAAATAAATTATAAAAACCTTATAAAAACCATATAAACCCTTTTAAAAACCTTTTAAAAGCCTTATAAAACTTATAAAAATGATTTAAAACTATTTAAAACATTTTAAAATATTTGTATTGAATCTCCCAGTAGTAGTTATTATATAGAAGTACCTTATAAACTATATAAAACTTTATAATTTTTTATATTTAAAAGGGGGTATTTTTGAAAATGGATAGATAAAAGGGGTATTTTTAAAAAGAGGGTACACCAAAAGGGGTATTTCTCAAAAATTATCTAATTTTTTTAGTAGAATATATTTAAGAAAAATTATTAAAATTTTAAACATGATTAATAATAATAAAAACATAAAGAACTACTAGATATAAATACTAAATAATCATTCAAATGTTAAATAAATAAATTTTGTTTAGGTAACACAAATCGATACACATTTTGTTTATTAAATGATAAAATTGAAATTTGATTTGAAAACTATTAAGATAGTTAAATTATTTTTCTGAAAATTGAGATTAAAAGATTTTGATAACACCCACATTGCACTTGCACCGTAGGATATATGGGTAAAGGCATTTTTAAATAAAAAATATTATTTAATTCATGAAGTTTCAAATTTAAACTATTTAAATCATGAATTTCTATGTGGTGATTCAAAACATGAAATTTTCGTTAACTTAAATTGAAAACATTATTTTTTCATTGACTAAGCCAAAATAAACATCATATCTTCAAATTCTTTTTAAATATTTCATTTATATCAATACAATTTTACGTTTCAAAAAGTGGTTAGAAACACACCAAATAATAAGAAAAAGGAGACACATTTAGTTTTTGTTCAAAATTCCTTCAAACTGAATTTTATACATTAAGTTGAGATTGGTTATCGTAGTTTAATTGATAGTGCTTCAATTTCGTGGACAACCTCGTGCGGACTCCTTGTCCTCTTTGTCAGTCAAAGAGTTTCTATTCTAATATCTTTAAGTTGTTTAATATTTTTGTTGTTTTGAATCAAATATAAAGTAATGAAGGTAATGAATTTGAAATATGCCATAGAAAATATGGCATAGGAGCTATTCTTGTATTTTCAAAATACTCATCAACTTAAAACCAAATGTAATAGTAGTAAGCTAAATTATAAATAAAATTTGTTTTCTCTATTCGAGTTTATGATTCTCTATTAATAAAATATAATAAAAAAAGTATACAATAGTTCTATAACATCAGTTAGATAGGAAAATATAATATTTTTCTCAGATTTTATTTAGAACTTTTTTTTTTTGAGGATTTTTTCTTAATAACTCATAACTGATCCCAAAAGTTTTCTAGGCCCAAAGACTAATCTTTTGGGGCCGGAGGAGACCATGTTAAATCTCGAACCTCCGTGGCCAATGCTACTCAAACCCAGGTGATACGTCGGTGGAAAAGAATGTTTGATATGTCGTGGCTTGTACGCGCATGTTTGAGCGCGTGGATTTTCATTTAAAGACTAAATTTTGTACATATAGAATGTAATTTCGAGATTTCACCAAAAAGGGATGTAATCTATATATACAAAATATTTTTATTTCTTTCTAAAATATTAAGATAAGTCTTAGAAAAAATTTGAATTAAACTTTCTAAATATTTAATTGAAATAAAAAAAAATTATATCAAAGATAAGAGTGAACTTAACCTTGACCCAATCCATCTATAAATATGGAGTAGAGTAGTAGCAAGAAGAGCAACACAACACCACTAAAAACATATCTCTAAATTTAAGAAATGGCTCCTCGTCAGAAGAGAGAGATCAAATTCATCGAGAACGAAAGATCAAGGCTATCTACTTTTCATAGACGTCAATGTAGCATTTTCGAGAAGGCTGATGAACTCTCAAAGATACCTGATGTTGAAGTCCGCGTTCTCCTCGTCTCACCCACTAATATATCGTATACGTTCGGTAAACCAAGCCTCATCAATAATGTTGAACGTAATCTCATGAAAGAATTGGAACAACTCGAAATGCATGAGGAGGTATGTGTAACCCATTAGTTATCATATATATGTTATGATTATTATTTCTTATGTTTAGAATTATTTTGTAAATTTTAGTTGTTGAGGAAGAGGAACCAAGAAGAACTTGAGAAGTCCAAGATGTTGGAGAAAGTAGAATTGGAGGACTTGGTTGCTTTCAAGGAGAAACTGGAGGCCCTTCGAGCAGATCGAAAGAGGAGACATGAAGAGATGAAGGCTTCGGCTACTCTCTTGATGCTCTCAGAAGAAACCGAGAATAAGAAGATGAAGATTGAGGCAGATCCAAGGGAAAAATATGAACTTCGGCCTAGAATTCCCCGGAACTATGTCGAATAGACAAACATTTCGGAACTATGTTTTTAATTTCAAGAAGTTTATGGAACAATTTTGGTTGTAATTGAAGGACGTTGTGTGTTCTTCATCTCTTTTGTCTTTTTCACAAGGATTTTCATAAGTCCCTTTTCAATAATACTACAGGATTTTTTTTAATAATAATTTACAATATATGTGATTATATATTGTTAGGAAATTTTGGCATAAAGTGTCCCATGAGTTTACAGATGATAAATACAAAAAACATTTGCACACAAACACCGTATGTGTCTTTCGTATAACCATATGACACCGTTTTTGTCCGGAGCACCGTTTTTGTCCGGAGCACCGTTTTTGCTTGTGATTTAACAATTATACCCTTCTAACTAATACTATTTTGTCAACTGAACTCTCGTTAGTTTTGTGTTTTCCTTTTAATAAATTTACTATATATTTTTTCTTACCATCGTCCGAACTCAATTATAACAAGATTTTATCTCCTCAATTACGTACCAAAACCCGTACCTCCTCCATATTCACTCTCTCTTTGTCCCTCTTTCTAAAAAAACTTAGACTGCGGACTTATAGTTGGAACTTCCCAAATCCTCCTCTCTGTAAACACACCATCGCTAGATTTTTCTAGCCCTCCTTCTATTCGAGTTGGAAATTTAACCTCTTTATTCGTTCTCCCTACATTCCGCGTTATACCCAACCCCAGCCGCCGTGTACTATGCAACAGTCCCGACAACGATGAATGGTATCCACTGTATAACTAATTTTTTAAAAACCTCGATATATTCCCCCTCGGCTTGCAACGCACTCCGGGTTACCGAAAATGCAGATGAACCCACCCCAGATGAACACCTTTCTTCTCCAACAAAGTCGTCGGAATCGTTAATCCAGCCATGTGTTGAAGTGTTGTTTTGTCATATTTTGGTTGATTTTGAAATTTGTCTTGGATGGTTTATAGTTAGAAATGCATGTGCAGTGTCATAGTAGTGGGAATGTGTTTCTCTGCCCACGTTTCATGTTCTTGGGAGTTTGTTACGTTTTGTGTATTTTTAACCAACTAGTCTATTGTAAAATCACTTCCTTATCTTTTTCTTACCACCATATTCAATAATAATACAACTATATTTAGGTTTAACTGTGTTCTAAAACACAAAACAGTACAAAGCCCATTACACATAAGTAAGCTTAATTAAGAAGCTTACGTCTCAGTCTGACTTTAGCACATTCAACTTTCACGATATATCACTGAACTGCCTCTAGATTCACTAACCTTTTTCTCTTGTTGGCTTCCTTAGTATCAACCAATTTCTCACAGCTTCTCTTCACAACATCATCTCCAACCTTATCTCATTTTCATCTAAGTTGTCGTCCGCATAATCACTAATCAAGAAGGAAATAAGATATTGGAAAGAAACATCTATGACAGATGAATATTACTTTGTTGAGTTCAAAATATTGGAAAATGGAGAACATGAAGGGTAAACATCACAAGATAAATCTTTCTTGTTGGTTGTTTTGTTCTTGGTTCTTGAAATTGTTGTTCTGCTTGAGCTTGTATTTGACATCATTTGAGATTTTATAGTCTTGTTCACATAATAGCATATTTATTATAAGCAATCATATATTCTATAGAAATCTATATATATTTTAGTTTGGAATTTTGAATTGTTTGAATTCTACAAGAAACTCTAATTTTAATTTACAAGTACAAAAAGTAATAATTTATAAGTTTTAACTAGTTAACCTTCAAATTTTACTCTAGTGATGATGTTGCTCTCAAGATTGTAGTATAAAAGGAAGCAAAGGACATATATATCTCGTTCCACGTTGGTAAAGGACATATATATCTCGTTCCACGTTGGTACCAATACCTGTCACAGAGCACAAGAAGTGAGGGTGGTTGTGGTGACTTCAATTGAGAATTCCTCCGAGAGAATTGGCGAAGAGAACCTAAGTCACCGATGCTTACGAACCACGAAGTTAAGATCACTTAAGAAGTTTTTGAGTAGAGAGAAAGAAAGGTGTAGTTTGCATTATTGGTTCAAGAATATAGAGATCTGGAGATCAAAACATGAATCGGTTATCTTTGTATATTTATTTTAGTTCAAATCTACATTTAGATTTTCTACTAGAGATGATGATCAAGCCATGGTTACAGAATACAATCCAATTCTTGCAATGGCATCTACATGCATGTTTCTTTAACAATACTTGGCAGCAGATATAACATTATTTGAATATTTGAAAACTAATGTATTATTAAAAAGAACAGATCAAGAATAGTGATTTAAAGACATAGAGGCTCTCTGATAGAGTAGAACAGAAATTTTAAAAAAATAAGTAGAACAGATCAATACTCTCACTCTCACTCTCTTATAAATTAGATCTAGAAACGCAAAGAGAAAAAGAGAGAACCAGAACAAACCAAAAAAAAATATCATAAGAGAAAAATATAAATTGATTGATGTGAAGAGTAAAAAGAGTATCAATAAAAATTTTAGAATGTAAATTATTTTTGACTTACTACATATTCTAAAGCAAAGGTCAAACATTTTTTTTCACGGCAGTTGAAAACTATAAGTTAATATTTTGTTGTTGATAAATCAGTTTGTTTTATCTTTGTTGAAAAAAGGTAAGCTTGTATAATATTTTGTTGTTGTTTTGAATCAAATATAAAATAATGTAGGTAATGAATTTGAATTTATGCCATCAAAAATGTAGTAGTAAGAAAAATTATGACTACAATATTTTTTTCTCTATTCGAGTTTATGATTTATTATTGATACTTTTTGTCTATTTGAGTTTATGATTCCCTATAAATAAAATACAATAAAAAGTATAAAATTAACAGTTTTATAAAATGAGTTGGATAGGAAAAAATAATCAGACTTTCTGTAGAAATAAATCTTTTGAAGATTTCATTTGAAAAAAGTAAAATAATACTTTTTGATTTAGAAGAAACTTATAAAGTATTTTCATCAATTTTTCAATTTTCATTTATTTTAAAAAGAAGTTTTGATAAGTCGTGGCTTGCACGCACGCGTGTTTGCGCGTGTAGGTTTTTATTTAAAGATTAAATTTTGTGTATATAGAATGAAATCTTGATATAAATAATATTTTTATTTTTTCCTAAATATTTTGTATTTTCAAGATAAGTTTTCCAAAAAAAAATTATTTTGATATAATTTTTGTGTCATATATTTACTCATAAACTAATAGTTATCTAAAATAATTTATGTTGAATGAAATATAATAGAAATAAAATTATATTAAAACACTATTTTTGGTATCTCTTATAAGATAAATATTTTTTAAAGGTAAAGTCAAATATTTTAATGAAAAATGTATATCATAGATAGAAATGTCAGAGTGAATTTAACCTTGTTGACCCAATCTATCTATAAATATGGAGTAGAGTAGTAACAAGAAGAGCAACAACAACACCAAAAACATCTCTCTAAAATTAAGAAATGGGTCGTACAAAGAGATCGATAAAACTCAGCGAGAGCAAAAGATCAAGGCTATCTACTTTTTCGAGACGTCAAGCTTGCATTTTTAAGTTGGCTGATGAACTTGCCAAGAAGTCTGATGAACTTGCCAAGATGGCTGATGAACTTAGCAAGAGGCCTGATGTTGAACCATTCTTCAACAATGTACTTGAACGTCTCATGGGAGAAGAGCCTAAGGAGGTATGTGTCCCATTATTTTTCATATATATATAAAATATATCTTATGTTTATAAATTCTTTTTGTAAATTTTAGATTTTTAGTAAGAGGAATCAAGAAAATCTTGAGAAGATGACTGTAGAACAGGAAATGGAGGTCTTGGTTGCTTTCAAGGGGAAATTGGTGGCCCTTCGAGCAGAAATATGCAGGGTTCAAGAGAGGAAAGCTTCGGCTTCTCTCTTGATGCTCTCTAGGGAAACAAATGATCCTCGGAACTATGTCGAATAGACAAACATTTCGGAACTATGTATTTAATTTCAAGAAGTTTATGCAATAATTTTGGTGGTTGTAATTGAAGGAAGTGTATGTGTCCTTCATCTTTTTGTCTTTTTACAAGGATTTTTCATAAGTCCCTTTTTCAATAATAATACAAGTTTTTTATAATAATTTACAATACATGTGATTATATATATGTTTAAGATAATTTGGCATAAAGTGTCCCATGAGTTTACATATGATTACAATGTCATATCAGTTTTAATAAAAGTGAATAATATACAGCTAATAGAGATTGAAAGAGAAGATGCAGAAAAACAGCTGATGAGTGATTGAATAGTGTGAACTCATGTTTTTCTCCGCACCTTCATTTTAAGAAGGTCACACTATTAAGATTTATTCCCTTCTTTTGTGTGTGTGTGTGTCTATATTTTACCTTTTATAATTGATAAGAATAAAATCAAAGTAATTGATAAGGATAAAATCAAAGTTAATAACCATGTGTTAGTACCTCAATTGGTAAAGATCTCTGGCAAAAGCTTAGAGGTCGCCGGTTCGAGTATCGCTTGGGACGAGACCATATAACATGCTTTGGTCTCGGATTTGAGGGGGTGTATGAGTTTCGGCCCAGAACCTCTTTGATTATTAAAAAAAATATATATATATCAGAGTTAATTATCTCCACTATATTACAGTTTAGTTTGCGTTCAATTTGAAGTAGTACATGAGGTTATTGATTGCCTGGTAAAGGTCCAAATTCAATATGTACAATTTCAAAGGGTAAGTTGGGTTAGTTACTAAACAAAAATATATATAAAAATTCGATTTAATTATCGGTTTGGTTCGGGTAACAATTCTCAAGAATCTGGTATTATTTGATTTAAACATAGTTTTAAGGCGTTTTCAAGAAATTTTTGTTTTAACATGTGTCATCTGATTCGATATAATTTGTACATGTGGGATCTGACTCAGCAAAAATTGTACACATAGTATTTGACGCATCATAGTTGGCCAATATCAATCTGGTCAATGTTGCTTTCAACATATAAATTTGATAGCTCATGTAGTTTATTTGAAAAATATCTAGTTTGGGTTGATAGTACGCACTAAAGTTGAGGTATAAAAACGACATTTTTGAAATTGTATAGGTTAAGTTCGGCTCTTTACACATTGATTACATCATTACATATGTACTCATACTGTTGGGAGTGAATTTGCAACAACTAATTATATGATATTGTTGATTTGTACTGATTATGAAGAAAGACGTTTATCCGCTTTTGAAATTACTTTCTCGCTACTTCCTTATCTTTTTCTTAGCATCATGCATACAACTAGATTTAGGTTTAACTGTATATTAAAACACAAAACATTACAGAGCGTATTACACATACGAATTAGCACATTCAAATTTCTGCTTGACCTTGCATTTGACATCATTTGAGATTTTATAGTCTTGTTCATATAATAGCTATGGGTTCCCCGATCCTCTTGCATCCACTGCACTATTTATCTTGAGATGACTATTATATAGTTACAGCTTGCACTTTTATTATATGCAATCATGTATTTTATAGAGATCTATATTTGAATTTGGAACTTTTAAATTTGAATTCTTAAAACTCTAGTTTTAATTTAGAAGTACAAAAAGTAATAATTCACAAAAACTATTAAAAATGTACAGTGTATGAGAAATAGCAACACAAAACAAATTAGCACCATAAGCATTACTAACATCATCTCCCATATACGTAAGTGTATGATGAGAACATAAACAAAATTATCCCACTTTTACTT
>NW_006238923.1:16038677-16045930 GCF_000375325.1 Capsella rubella
ATTCTTAAGAACATCTGATGGTAAATGAATCATACCAAATGTTTCAGACCTGACATCAAAGCTCATTATAACCCAAACACTGGTATGGTAAACATAGGCTAGATAATATATAACCCCCTTGATGCATCTCCCACAAGTACTATACCCGTCAGAACGATGTGTAAGTTTAGTTTTGACTGTTCTCCATGATTCTTGACCAGATCCTAACGTTACTTTGTGTTTACCTTCAACGGGATCGTATCCTAAATAAAGGGTTAGATTCTCCCAGCTCATTCTAGGTTTGGGTAAAGCTAAGATCTCTCCCGTGCTAGGGTTACAAACTATCGGTATTTACTAAGTGAGTGATAATGTTGCGGAACCGAGGAAACGAACAACTTGTTTTGTTCGATGTAGCAAACCAAAAGACACGACCGTGGGTACCTTTTTTCGAACATCTTGATGAAAAAACTATCGGTGTTGCTTGATAACCAAACCATCGACACCCAACGAAGCCTCGCAATAGATTCTTCAGGCAGCCTTATGAGTATCTCTGAGGAAAAGACGAAGTTAATTTGGAGACTTTTATTTCCTTCTCTTTTTGTTTCTCCATCTTTAGTAGTCAAAGCCTTAATTTGTTATGGCTGCGTTGCTTTTGACCTTGTCTGTATATATATATTTTCATTTTAGTATTGATTTTATGATATCTAAAATCTAAAACGTAATTCACTTTTATTTTCTTATTCACTTATATTCTTCTTCACAAACATACATGAGTTAACGTGTTGTAATTACAAAATTTGTCTCATCAATGTAATCAAAGCAAAATTTGATACTACAACTAACAAAAATGTTCTATAAAAACAGAGTCAAGAACCAAACCCATTTCTCCATGGCTACAACCAAAAAAAAAGGTTCTAGAAAACAAAGTCAAAAACCAAACCCAATCTCTCCATGGCTACAACCAAAAAAAAAGGTTCTAGAAAACAGAGTCAAGAACCAAACCCATCTCTCCATGGCTCTATATATAATGTTAGACTCTTAACCTAAGATTTTGGTAAGAAATGACTCTTATTTAATAGCTTTTCTTAACAAAATCTTAAGTTAAGAGACCACCATTATTAATGCTCAAGGGTAGAAATACCCATGTACCAGAGTGTTGTAACTTGTAAGTGTCAATGTTAGGCTTAATTAGTTCCATTAAAAATTGTCAACTGACTGAAACGAAAAGAATAATATTCTGAATTTCTATTTTTAGGCTCTCTAGTACCGACTTATGAAAAAGTTTCATTTTATCCATAGTTTCATCAAGTTTTCAGAATGGTTAGCGCTTTTATGTGTAGTGATTATGTTTCTTGTTTCTCGATCTATGCCTTTGAAGATAATATGTAGAGAAATATAAATTCTGCTTCTGAACCACATTATTCCTCAGTAAATCTTGTTTTGGGTGGGGGGGAGAAGCATGTGACATGACGAGGTTTTTATCCTTTATTTCATTTTTTAAGTTTGCCTCTATCTTGACTTTACTAAAGCAAGTTGTCATACCATAACGTAAGTGTTAGAAACTTGATTGATTGATTCTAGGGGGCTTCAAGAGCTGTGAGGTACGTTTATATCTATAGTAAAGAATTTTACTTGGTTTTTTTTTTACAGTATTTGGTTTGTTAACTAAAGAATATAAATTAAAGTACTTAATAATGGGTTGACAAATATATATATTATTTCTGTTCGCATGCCTTACAAATACTTAGACCTTGAATTGATGGTGTAGTTGGGTATCGCCTAAGAGTATGAATGCTTAATCGTTTGCCTGAAAAAGTTACTTTTAAATGAAAAAGAACTTGCACAAAAATGATCATCCAAGGAAGAACAAAAAAAAACATGATTCTCAACGTGATTCGGGAAAGCATGGAGCACATACATCGATGTGTCCTCTGTGATTCCTTTAAGTTCGAATCGTCTACAGCTTCGTTTCACGGGATCATATAATAAAATATAACTCACCATTTCAAACCCGGATACTTCGTAAATAAACTCACCAGCATTAGTGCAACCTTCAAATCTTAAAAAAGTTGTCAAACCAGGAGGTACTCCAAAATGAACAGGTAAAACATCTTTACGCGACCACTTGTGTTTCTTTGTATCCTCCAAAATGCACAATGTGGTACAACGCTCCCCTCTAATTCTACCACCCTTCATGGCACACACTCGAGCACAAGCTAACCTCCCTTCATAAGTTATGAGAACACTTTTATCATGATTAATATCCGATGGCAATTGTATCATATCGAATTTTTCAGATTTGACATCAAAGCTCATTACAACCCAAACACGGGTATAAATGATTTGGGCTATATAATATACAACCCCCTTGATGCATCGACCAGAAGACTGAATTTTTGAACGATGCTTATGTCGAGATTTTATTGTTCTACTTCTCCATGATTCTTGAGCTGATCCCAAAGTTAGCACCCGGCATTTATTAGAAACTCTACAAAGAGGTATGCACATTACTTTGTGTTTACCTTGAACCGGATCGTAACCTAAAAAAAATTTAACGTCATTCCAGCTAAATTTTGGTTTGGGTAAAGTTAATAGCTGTCTTGTACTAGGGTTCCAAACTATAGGCGTTCCTGATTCTTGTAAGCAGATCAAGCCCTGGACAGATTCCGTAGAGAAGTTAACATATCCTTTAGGGAATTCCATATGATACCCATAAATAGACTGATAACAAGTGTAAGACCTTTTGGAATTCTCAAGTGAATGCCGAAGTTGTGGAATCGAGGCAACAAACAACTTTTCATTTTCAAAGAAGCAAACCAAAAGACTTTGCTGTGGGTACTCAAAAATTCTTATTTTGCAAATGTCCCATCAATAAAACACTATAACCGGTATGTGAGAGTGCTTCTCTATTTGTTTTTTCTAAGGGTTTTGTGCAAATTAACCTTTCAAATCGTCAATTTACGGAACTCTGTCTTCCATATCAAAATAATTACAGAATAATCATACTAAGTCAAGAATAATACGCAATACAGCCCTTATAGTAGATAAATATATTTTTCTAAACGATTTTATGGTCACATACATTTATTTATAAAAATTCTAAAAATTTATCTGAACTTCTAGTTATGAGGGATTCGATTTGATATATTATTTCTAAAAAATTTACAACCATGATAGTAGCAAAAATGAGTTATATTGTATATTTATTGGACTTTGTATGATTGGTTTGCATTTTCTGGATTTGGAGGGTAAACTTGCTAAAAATAGCGACTTTGAAGGTTTATATGCATAAAACCCTTTTTCCAACTACTTAAAAATAAGAAGCTTTTAAATAAGAAAAATAGTACATGTCAATTTGTTAATATGAAACTACAGCAAAATTTTCTTATTTCTTAAACTACTTACTTCATATATTTTTTGGTTCTTTTATTGGCTCTTTTGATAAACAATTTCAACAAAAATATTTTTCATGTTTCCTCCAAAGCTTGGCCTCATGGCCAGCTCTGCTTTTATGTCATGTTGATCTCTTAAACTTTGAAACAAAGTATATGCGTATATAATCTTGGTGCAATTCACTTCTAGGTCCCAAAACAAACTAAGTAAAATGCCACAAGAAAGGTAAAGAGTTACTACTATTGAACGGTTGAATTTATAAAATGCAGGAGGGAAGTGGCAAGGGAGGAAGATGAAACGGGATAGAATCAAAGCTTACAAAAAATAAAAATAAAAATGAAAATATAGAAATTGCATAAATAATCATTCTTATTAAACTAATACAAAGTTTCTTGACTATCAACGTGATCCGGGAAAGCATGGAGCTTATAAATACCTCTGTTCGAAACTCCCTCAGTGATTCCTTGAAGTTTGAATCTTCTAAAGCTGTTTTTAATTGGATCACAAAATAAAATATAAACCATCAAGAGTGTAACTTTTTAGTTGGAAATAAGTTCTCATTCTATCATCAAAGCAACCACTAGGTGCAAGATCATCTTTCCTAAACCACTTGGGTTTCTTTGCGTCCTCCAAAACGTACAATCTGATACCATGCTTCCTGATGACTTTACCATCTTCCGGGTGAAGGCATATTACGGTTACGGTTAATTAATGGTTACGGTTAGTATATTTTTTTAGCCGTAAATAAATTACTTGTATGGTTAACGGTTACGATTTTTAACCGTTTTATACGGTTACGATCCGGTTACGATTGATAAACTGTCCGGTTATGGTTTGAAATACGGTTTAGGTTAGCTTTTGGTCATGCCTAAGTAAGGGTGTCAAAATGGTCTGAATTTAATGGGTCGACCCAAACCAATCCTATCCATAAACCTAATGAGATTGAATTTTGGGTATTAATGGATTAATGGGTTCAATGAGTTAATGAGTTTAGTGAGTTGGGTTTTAATGATTTGGATTGAAATGGTTTAGTGGGTTATCAATAACCAAACCTATAAAAATTGAACAATCCTAAATTAAATAGATTAACCAAATTTAACCAAATCAAATGTCTAAACATATTTTATTTAATCACAAGCCTAATTTAATTTAATTTCTTCCATCAGTCTTTCACAACCCAAAATTTTCCGCCAAAAACGTGATACCATATTTTTCCCGCCAAAAACGTGTTTTTATTTTTCCAGCCAAAAACGTGATTCCATATTTTTCCCACCAAAAACGTGATTCATAATTTCCTGCCAAAAAACATGATTCCATATTTCCCAAAAAAAAATGTGATTCCATATTATCTCACCAAAAACGTGATTCTAAAATTTATATATGTATAAAATTTAGATTTAGTTATATGTATAAAATTTAGATTTAGTTATCTATTTGGTTCGCGTAAGAATTTTCAAGAATTTGGTAATATTTGCTCTAAACTTAGTTAAGAAAAAATTTTCTTAATTATTTTTGACATGTGTCATCTAACTCAACATAATTTGTACATATTCTGACTCAGCAAACATTGTACATATGTCATTTCACTCATCATAGTTGATCATTATCAATTTGGTTAATGTAATGTTGATTTTGTCATAAATTTGATAGCTCATGTAGTTTATTTGAAAAATATTTAGTTTGGGTTGAAATTGACACGCATTAAAGTTGAGGTATAAAACGACACTTTTGAAATTCTACAGATTGAAATCTGCTCTTTACACATTGCTTACATCATTACATATGTACTCATACTGTTGGGAGTGAATTTACAACAACTAATTATACGATACTGTTGATTTGTACTCATTACTGAAGAAAGAGTATTATCCGCTTTTAAAATTACTTTCTCGCTACTTCCTTATTGTTTTCTTACCACCATCTTCAATAATAATACAACTATATTTAGGTTTAACTGTATTCTAAAACACAAAACAGTACAAATCCCATTACACATAAGTGAGCTTAATTAATTACATGGTGCAATTGTCTTAATTAAGAAGCTTACGTCTCAGTCTGACTTTTATTAAGGATAACAATATCCCACATTGGAAGTTGAGTAGGATCCTGACTAGTATATAAGATATATGGACCTCTCCACTCATTGCCAATTGGTTTTAGGTTGGAAGCCCACAATCTAATATGGTATCAGAGTCCGTCCGCACATACTCAACCCAATCCACAATCGGTCCGGCCCAATAATCGACCCACCGATTCATGTCCGAACATACCGAGATTTATGGCTAGAAGATCCATCATTTTGAGGGGGCGTATTAAGGATAACAATATCCCACATTGGAAGTTGAGTAGAATCATGGCTAGTATATAAGTTATATGGACCTCTCCACTCATTGTCAATTGGTTTTAAGTTGCAAGCCCACAATCTAATAACTTTAGCACATTCAACTTTCACGATATATCACTGTTTAAGACCACATCACCGTAGGATATATGGGTAAAGACATTTTTAACGAGAAAAATATCATTTAATTCACGAACTTTTGAATTTAAACTATTTAAATTACAAATTTTCTATGTAGTCATTCAAAACATGAACTTTTTCGTTGACTTAATTTATAAAACATTGTTTTTTTGTTGACTAAGCCAAAATGAACATCATATCTTCAAATTCTTTTTAAATATTTCATTTATATCAATAAAATTTTACGTTTCAATTAGTGCTGAGAAACACACCAAACAATAAGAAAAAGATGACACATTTAGTTTTTGTTCAAAATTCATTTAAACTGAATTTTATACGTTAAATTGAGATTGGTTATCGTAGTTTAATTGATAGTGCTTCAATTTCATGGACAACCTCTTGTGGACTCCTTGTCCTCTTTGTCAGTTTAAAGAGTTTCTATTCTAATATCTTTAAGTTGTTTAATATTTTTGTTGTTGTTTTGAATCAAATATAAAGTAATGAAGGTAATGAATTTGAAATATGCCATAGAAAATACCCTTGATTAAAAAATCGTTAGGAGCTATTCTTGTATTTTCAAAATACTCCTCAACTTAAAACCAAATGTAATAGTAGTAAGCAAAATTATGAATAAAATTTGTTTTCTCTATTCGAGTTTATGATTCTCTATTAATAAAATATAATAAAATACAATAGTTCTATAACATGGGTTAGATAGGAAAATATAATATTTTTCTCATATTTTATTTAGAATTTTTTTTTTTTGAGGATTTTTTTTTTTAATAACTCATAACTGATCCCAAAAGCGTTCTAGGCCCAAAGACTAATCTTCTGGGGCCAGAGGAAACCATGTTAAATCTCGAACCTCCGTGGCAATTGCTACTCGAACTCAGATGATACGTCGTGGAGAAGAATGTTTGATACGTCGTGGCTTGTACGCGCATGTTTGAGCGCGTGAGTTTTCATTTAAAGACTAAATTTTGTACATATAGAATGTAATTTCGAGATTCCACCAAAAAAGGATGTAATCTATATATACAAAATATTTTTATTTCTTTCTAAAATATTAAGATAAGTCTTAGAAAAAATTTGAATTAAACTTTCTAAATATTTAATTGAAATAAAAAAAAATTTATATGAAAGATAAGAGTGAACTTAACCTTGACCCAATCCATCTATAAATATGGAGTAGAGTAGTAGCAAGAAGAGCAACACAACACCACTAAAAACATATCTCTAAATTTAAGAAATGGCTCCTCGTCAGAAGAGAGAGATCAAATTCATCGAGAACGAAAGATCAAGGCTATCTACTTTTTGTAGACGTCAATGTAGCATTTTCAAGAAGGCTGATGAACTCTCAAAGATACCTGATGTTGAAGTTTGCGTTCTCCTCGTCTCACCCACTAATATATCGTATACG
>NW_006238923.1:16046030-16049215 GCF_000375325.1 Capsella rubella
TGTTGAACGTAATCTCATGAAAGAATTGGAACAACTCGAAATGCATGAGGAGGTATGTGTAACCCATAAGTTATCATATATATGTTATGATTATTATTTCTTATGTTTAGAATTATTTTGTAAATTTTAGTTGTTGAGAAAGAGGAACCAAGAAGAACTTGAGAAGTCCAAGATGTTGGAGAAAGTAGAATTGGAGGACTTGGTTGCTTTCAAGGAGAAACTGGAGGCCCTTCGAGCAGATCGAAAGAGGAGACATGAAGAGATGAAGGCTTCGGCTACTCTCTTGATGCTCTCAGAAGAAACCGAGAATAAGAAGATGAAGATTGAGGCAGATCCAAGGGAAAAATATGAACTTCGGCCTAGAATTCCCCGGAACTATGTCGAATAGACAAACATTTCAGAACTATGTTTTTAATTTCAAGAAGTTTATGGAACAATTTTGGTTGTTGTAATTGAAGGACGTTGTTTGTTCTTCATCTCTTTTATCTTTTTCACAAGGATTTTCATATGTCCCTTTTCAATAATACTACAGGTTTTATTTTTAATAATAATTTACAATATATGTGATTATATATTGTTAGGAAATTTTGGCATAAAGTGTCCCATGAGTTTACAGATGATAAATACAAGAAAAATTTGCACACAAACACCGTATGTGTCTTTCATATAACCATATGACACCGTTTTTGTCCGGAGCACCGTTTTTGCTTGTGATTTAACAATTATACCCTTCTAACTAATACTATTTTGTCAACTGAACTCTCGTTAGATTTTTCTAGCCCTCCTTGTATTCGAGTTGGAAATTCAACCTCTTTATTCGTTCTCCCTACATTTCGCGTTATACCCAACCCCAGCCGCGGTGTACTATGCAACAGTCCCAACAATGATGAAAGGTACCACTGTATAACTAGTTTTGTCAAAACCTCGATATGTTCCCCCTCGGCTTCCAACGCACTCCGGGTTACAGATAATGCAGATGAACCCACCCCAGATGAACACCTTTCTTCTCCAACAAAATCGTCGGAATCGTTAATCCAGCCATGTGTTGAAGTGTTGTTTTGTCATATTTTGGTTGATTTTGAAATTTGTCTTGGATGGTTTATAGTTAGAAATGCATGTGCAGTGTCATAGTAGTGGGAATGTGTTTCTCTGCCCACGTTTCATGTTCTTGGGAGTTTGTTACGTTTTGTGTATTTTTAAGTTTTTAACCAACTAGTCTATTGTAAAATCACTTCCTTATCTTTTTCTTACCACCATCTTCAATAATAATACAACTATATTTAGGTTTAACTGTATTCTAAAACACAAAACAGTACAAAGCCCATTACACATAAGTAAGCTTAATTAAGAAGCTTACGTCTAAGTCTGACTTTAGGACATTCAACTTTCACGATATATCACTGAGCTGCCTCTAAATTCACTAACCTTTTTCTCTTGTTGGCTTCCTTAGTATCAACCAATTTCTCACAGCTTCTCTTCACAACATCATCTCCAACACCAGTAGCCGACCTTATCTCATTTTCATCTAAGTTGTCGTCCACATAATCACTAATCAAGAAGGAAATAAGATATTGGAAAGAAACATCTATGAAAGATGAACATTACTTTGTTGAGTTCAAAATATTGGAAAATGAAGAACAGGAAGGGTAAACATCACAAGATAAATCTGTCTTGTTGGTTGTCTTGTTCTTGGTTCTTGAAATTGTTGTTCTGCTTGAGCTTGTATTTGACATCATTTGAGATTTTATAGTCTTGTTCACATAATAGCATATTTATTATAAGCAATCATATATTCTATAGAAATCTATATATATTTTAGTTTGGAATTTTGAATTGTTTGAATTCTACAAGAAACTCTAATTTTAATTTACAAGTACAAAAAGTAATAATTTATAAGTTTTAACTAGTTAACCTTCAAATTTTACTCTAGTGATGATGTTGCTAGCAAAGGACATATAGTAGTACCAATACCTGTCATAGAGCACAAGAAGTGAGGGTGGTTGTGGTGGGACTTCAATTGAGAATTCCTCCGAGAGAATTGGCGAAGAGAACCTAAGTCACCGATGCTTACTAACCACGAAGTTAAGATCACTTAAGAAGTTTTTGAGGTGAGAGAAAGAAAGGTGTAGTTTGCATTATTGGTTCAAGAATATAGAGAGAGAGATCAAAACATGAATCGGTTATCTTTGTATATTTATTTTAATTCAAATCTACATTTAGATTTTCTACTAGAGATGATGATCAAGCCATGGTTACAGAATACAATCCAATTCTTGCAATGGCATCTACATGCATGTTTCTGTAACAATACTTGGCAGCATATATAACATTATTTGAAAACTAATGTATTGTTAAAAAGAACAGATCAAGAATAGTGATTTAAAGACATAGAGGCTCTATGATAGAGTAGAACAGAAATTTTAAAAAAATAAGTAGAACAGATCAATACTCTCACTCTCACTCTCTTATAAATTAGATCTAGAAACGCAAAGAGAAAAAGAGAGAACCAGAACAAACCGAAAAAAAATATCATAAGAGAAAAAAATATAAATTGATTGATGTGAAGAGTAAAAAGAGTATCAATAAAAATTTTAGAATGTAAATTATTTTTGACTTACTACATATTCTAAAGCAAAGGTCAAACATTTTTTTTCACGGCAGTTGAAAACTATAAGTTAATATTTTGTTGTTGATAAATCAGTTAGTTTTATCTTTGTTGAAAACAGGTAAGCTTGTATAATATTTTGTTGTTGTTTTGAATCAAATATAAAATAATGTAGGTAATGAATTTGAATTTATGCCATCAAAAATGTAGTAGTAAGAAAAATTATGACTACAATATTTTTTTCTCTATTCGAGTTTATGATTTATTATTGATACTTTTTGTCTATTTGAGTTTATGATTCCCTATAAATAAAATACAATAAAACATATAAAATTAACAGTTTCATAAAATGAGTTGGATAGGAAAAAATAATATTTTTCTCAGACTTTCTGTAGAAATAAATCTTTTGAAGATTTCATTTGAAAAAAGTAAAATAATACTTTTTGATTTAGAAGAAACTTATAGAGTATTTTCATCAATTTTTCAATTTTCATTTATTTTAAAAAGAAGTTTTGATAAGTCGTGGCTTGCACGCACGCGTGTTTGCGCGTGTAGGTTTTTATTTAAAAATTAAATTTTG
>NW_006238923.1:16049400-16053126 GCF_000375325.1 Capsella rubella
ATTAAAACACTATTTTTGGTATCACTTATAAGATAAATATTTTTTAAAGGTAAAGTCAAATATTTTAATGAAAAATGTATATCATAGATAGAAATGTCAGAGTGAATTTAACCTTGTTGACCCAATCTATCTATAAATATGGAGTAGAGTAGTAACAAGAAGAGCAACAACAACACCAAAAACATCTCTCTAAAATTAAGAAATGGGTCGTACAAAGAGATCGATAAAACTCAGCGAGAGCAAAAGATCAAGGCTATCTACTTTTTCGAGACGTCAAGCTCGCATTTTTAAGATGGCTGATGAACTTGCCAAGAAGTCTTATGAACTTGCCAAGATGACTGATGAACTTACCAAGAGGCCTGATGTTGAACCATTCTTCAACAATGTACTTGAACGTCTCATGGGAGAAGAGCCTAAGGAGGTATGTGTCCCATTATTTTATATATATATATAAAATATATCTTATGTTTATAAATTCTTTTTGTAAATTTTAGATTTTTAGTAAGAGGAATCAAGAAAATCTTGAGAAGATGACTGTAGAACAGGAAATGGAGGTCTTGGTTGCTTTCAAGGGGAAATTGGAGGCCCTTCGAGCAGAAATATGCAGGGTTGAAGAGAGGAAGGCTTCGGCTTCTCTCTTGATGCTCTCAAGGGAAACAAATGATCCTCGGAACTATGTCGAATAGACAAACATTTCGGAACTATGTTTTTAATTTCAAGAAGTTTATGGAATAATTTTGGTGGTTGTAATTGAAGGAAGTGTATGTGTCCTTCATCTTTTTGTCTTTTTACAAGGATTTTTCATAAGTCCCTTTTTCAATAATAATACAAGTTTTTTTATAATAATTTACAATACATGTGATTATATATATGTTTAAGATAATTTGGCATAAAGTGTCCCATGAGTTTACATATGATTACAATGTCATATCAGTTTTAATAAAAGTGAATAATATACAGCTAATAGAGATTGAAAGAGAAGATGCAGAAAAACAGCTGATGAGTGATTGAATAGTGTGAACTCATTTTTTTCTCCGCACCTTCATTTTAAGAAGAGATTGAAAGAGAAGATGCAGAAAAACAGCTGATGAGTGATTGAATAGTGTGAACTCATTTTTTCTCCGCACCTTCATTTTAAGAAGGTCACACTATTAAGATTTATTCCCTTCTTCTGTGCGTGTGTGTATATATTTTAGCTTATATAATTGATAAGAATAAAATCAAAGTAATAGATAAGGATAAAATCAAAGTTAATAACCATGTGTTAATACCTCAATTGGTAAAGATCTCTGGCAAAAGCTTAGAGGTCGCCGGTTTGAGTAGCGCTTAGGACGAGACCATATAACATGCTTTGGTCTCGGATTTGAGGGGGTGTATGAGTTTCGGCCCAGAACCTCTATGATTATTAAATATATATATATCAAAGCTAATTATCTCCACTATATTACAGTTTAGTTTGGGTTCAATTTGAAGTAGTACATGAGGTTATTGATTGCCTGGTAAAGGTCCAAATTCAATATGTACAATATCAAAGGGTAAGTTGGGTTAGTTACTAAACAAAAATATATATAAAAATTCGATTTAATTATTGGTTTGGTTCGAGTAACAATTCTCAAGAATCTGGTATTATTTGATTTAAACATAGTTTTAAGGCGTTTTCAAGAAATTTTTGTTTTAACATGTGTCATCTGATTCGATATAATTTGTACATGTGGGATCTGACTCAGCAAAAATTGTACACATAGTATTTGACGCATCATAGTTGGCCAATATCAATCTGGTCAATGTTGCTTTCAACATATAAATTTGATAGCTCGTGTAGTTTATTTGAAAAATATCTAGTTTGGGTTGAAATTGGTACGCACTAAAGTTGAGGTATAAAAACGACATTTTTGAAATTGTATAGGTTGAATTCGGCTCTTTACACATTGATTACATCATTACATATGTACTCATACTGTTGGGAGTGAATTTGCAACAACTAATTATATGATACTGTTGATTTCCAGGCTTCTGCATCTGAAGGATGCGTAATCTCTCCATCCGATATATGCTCTGCATGCCATCTCATTGAACACGCCGTACGCTCAGATTGATATAGCCACTTCAACCTCTCTGTTATCGGTAAATACCACATCCGCTTATAAGGAACTGGAACTCTACCGCATGTATCTTGATATCTCGGTTTATGACAAAATCGACAGCTTGTCCTATTTTTATCTTCCCTCCAAAATATCATACAATTATTTTCACAGACATCAATCATCTGATACGGCAAACCAGGACCAGCGACAAACTTCTGAATCTCGTAATATGTACCAGGAAATTTGTTATCTTCAGGCAAAATGTCTTTAACAAAATCAGTTATCGCATCCACACATTCCTCAGCCAAATTGTTGTCCGTCTTTATCGTCATCAATCTGCTCGCAGATGATAAAGCCGAATGACCTTCTCTACACCCTCCATATAACGGCTGCTTAGCTGCGTCTAACATAGAAAAAAACTTTTGTGCCTCTGCATTAGGTTCCTCTACCCTATCAACATTTTCTCCTACCGACTGCATATTTTCCCTGTACACATCATTCACCATCTGAACAGTACCTACACCATAATCTACTTCCGTTCTAGGTTCCTCTACGCTATCAAAAATATATGGTTCGCTAGAACTACCGTACTCAGATCTTTCGCCATGGAGAAACCAAATCTTGTAACCCGGCATAAAACCATTGGCATAAAGGTGACCCCATACTAAATCAATCCTAATATTATGAGAATTTTGACAAAGTGAACATGGACATTTCAACTTACGGGTTGTTTTGGCGCTCGGTTGTTGACAAGCTAATTCCATGAATTCTCCTACACCACGAGCGTACTCATCTCTCAGTAGATTCGACTCCGGATCAAACATCGGTTCGTCCATCCATGATCGAAAATAATTTGAATATGACATTTTCGTATTTGTTCTCATAGAAAAAGAAGTGAGATGGTAAGAATGAGTGGCTTGGTTATGTAAAGGGAAAATAAACCACGTTTCCGTCAATAATCCGTCAATAATCCGTCGGTTATTCTGAAAATTTAAACGGCTATAAAACGGCTATATTAACTTATCTATTTACCGACGGATTTCCGACAAATTATAAAAACGGTAACATTCCGTCAGTTATCCGTCGGTAAAACTGGTGGATTACTGACGTACTCATTGGCATCGGTAATCTGTCGGTAATATGGATAGATTACCGACGGATTATTGACGGAATGTGATCCTCGCTTAATAACCGACGGATTACCGACGGCTGATTTTTCCGTCGGTAATCCGTCAGTAATTACCTTCCGTCGGTAAGCCCGTCGGTTACAACCTTGTTTTCTTGTAGTGTTTGTATTGATTATGAAGAAAGACTTTTATCCGCTTTTGAAATTACTTTCTCGCTACTTCCTTATCTTTTTCTTAGCATCATGCATCTTCAATAATAATACAACTAGATTTAGGTTTAACTGTATATTAAAACACAAAACATTACAGAGCCTATTACACATACGACTTAGCACATTCAAATTTCTGCTTGACCTTGCATTTGACATCATTTGAGATTTTATAGTCTTGTTCATATAATAGCTACGGGTTCCCCGATCCTCTTGCATCCACTGCACTATTTATCTTGAGATGACTATTATATAGTTACAGCTTGCACTTTTATTATATGCAATCATATATTTTATAGAGATCTA
>NW_006238923.1:16053226-16064092 GCF_000375325.1 Capsella rubella
AATCATACCAAATGTTTCAGACCTGACATCAAAGCTCATTATAACCCAAACACTGGTATGGTAAACATAGGCTAGATAATATATAACCCCCTTGATGCATCTCCCACAAGTACTATACCCGTCAGAACGATGTGTAAGTTTAGTTTTGACTGTTCTCCATGATTCTTGACCAGATCCTAACGTTACTTTGTGTTTACCTTCAACGGGATCGTATCCTAAATAAAGGGTTAGATTCTCCCAGCTCATTCTAGGTTTGGGTAAAGCTAAGATCTCTCTCGTGCTAGGGTTACAAACTATCGGTGTTGCTGAATCTTGAAAGCAGAAAAAGCCTTGGACAGATTCCGTAGGGTGGAAATATTCCGGACAGGGTAAGCCATAGATTAATGGGGATTTGAAATGATAAAGATTAACATGCTTAGGACGAGAGTAATAAAACCTTATATATTTACTAAGTGAGTGATAATGTTGCGGAACCGAGGAAACGAACAACTTGTTTTGTTCGATGTAGCAAACCAAAAGACACGACCGTGGGTACCTTTTTTCGAACATCTTGATGAAATATGGATCGGTGGTGATTGATAACCAAACCATCGACACGAAACGAAGCCTCGCAATAGATTCTTCAGGCAGCCTTATGAGTATCTCTGAGGTTAGATCTATAGGAAAAGACGAAGTTAATTTGGAGACTTTTATTTTCTTCTCTTTTTGTTTCTCCATCTTTAGTAGTCAAAGCCTTAATTTGTTATGGCTGCGTTGCTTTTGACCTTGTCTGTATATATATATATATTCTTTTTAGTATTGATTTTATGATATCCAAAATCTAAAACGTAATTCACTTTTTATTTTCTTCACTATGTTTTTCTATTCTTCTTCACAAACATACATGAGTCAACGTGTTGTAATTACAAAATTTGTCTCATCAATGTAATCAAAGCAAAATTTGATACTACAACCCAAAAAAAATGTTCTAAAAAAATAGAGTGAAGAACCAAACCCATCTCTCCATGGCTACAACCAAAAAAAATGTTCTAGAAAACAGAGTAAAGAACCAAACCCATCTCTCCATGGCTCTATATACAATGGTAGGCTTTTAACCTAAGATTTTGTTAAGAAATGACTCTTATTTAAAAGTTTTTCTTAACAAAATCTTAGGTTAAGAGACCACCATTATTCATGCTCAAGGGTAGAAATACCCATGAACCAGAGTGTTGTAACTTGTAAGTGTCAATGTTAGGCTTAATTATTTCCATTAAACATTGTCAACTGACTGAAACGAAAAGAATAATATTCTGAATTTCTGTTTTAATGAAAAATTTTCATTTTATCCATAGTTTCATCAAGTTTTCAGAGTCGTTTGTGCTTTGAAGATAATATCTAGAGAAACATAAACTTTGCTTCTGAACCGCATTATTCCTCTGCGCCATGAATGATAGAAACCGCTTGAGCTAAATCTAATTTTGGGGGGAGAAGCATGTGACATGACTTTACTATACTAAAGCAAGTTGTCATACCATAACCTAAGTGTTAGAAACTTGAGTGATTGATTCTAGGGGGCTTGAAGAGCTGTGAGGTACGTTTGTTTCTATAGTAAAGAGTTTTACTTGGTTTTTTTTTTACAGTATTTGGTTTGTTAACTAAAGAATATAAATTAAAGTACTTAATAATGGGTTAACAGATATAAATTATTTATGTTCGCATGCCTTACAAATACTTAGACCTTGAATTGATGGTGTAGTTGGGTATCGCCTAAGAGTATGAATGCTTAATCGTTTGCCTGAAAAAGTTACTTTTAAATGAAAAAGAATTGGTAATGAAACGGGAAATCAAAGTATATGAATAAACTTGCACAAAATGATCATCCAAGGAAGAACAAAAAAAACAAGTATTGTTACAAAGACATTTGATTCTCAACGTGATTCGGGAAAGCATGGAGCACATACATCGATGTGTCCTCTGTGATTCCTTTAAGTTCGAATCGTCTACAGCTTCGTTTCACGGGATCATATAATAAAATATAACTCACCATTTCAAACCCGGATACTTCGTAAATAAACTCACCAGCATTAGTGCAACCTTCAAATCTTAAAAAAGTTGTCAAACCAGGAGGTACTCCAAAATGAACAGGTAAAACATCTTTACGCGACCACTTGTGTTTCTTTGCATCCTCCAAAATGAAAAATGTGGTACAACTCTTCCCACTAACTCTACCACCCTTCATGATATTTATTCGAGCACAAGCTAACTTCCCTTCATAAGTTATGAGAACACTTTTATCATGATTAGTATCCGATGGCAATTGTATCATATCGAAATTTTCAGATTTGACATCAAAGCTCATTACAACCCAAACACGCGTATCTTTAACTTGGGCTTTGTAATATACAACCCCCTTGATGCATTGACCAGAAGACTGAAGTTTTGAACGATGCTTATGGCATGTTTTTATTGTTCTACTTCTCCATGATTCTTGAGCTGATCCCAAAGTTAGCACCCGGCATTTATTCGAAACTCTACAAAGAGGTATGCACATTACTTTGTGTTTACCTTGAACCGGATCGTAACCTAAAAAAAATTTAACGTCATTCCAGCTAAATTTTGGTTTGGGTAAAGTTAATAGCTGTCTTGTACTAGGGTTCCAAACTATAGGCGTTCCTGATTCTTGTAAGCAGATCAAGCCCTCGACAGATTCCGTAGAGAAGTTAACATATCCTTTAGGGAATTCCATATGATACCCATAAATAGACTGATAACAAGAGTAAGACCTTTTGGAATTCTGAAGTGAATGCCGAAGTTGTGGAATCGAGGCAACAAACAACTTTTCATTTTCAAAGAAGCAAACCAAAAGACTTTGCTGTGGGGACCGAGTTTCGAACAACTTGATGAAATATGGATCTTTGGTGATTGATAACCAAAGCTTCGAAACACAACGAAACCTCGCAACAGATTTCTCAGGCAGCCTTGAGAGTATCTCTGAGATTAGATCTTCAGAAGTCCATCCAACTTTTTTTGCTCTTTTGTATCTTTAAAGACAAAACAATCATAAGATCGAGCTTAGTATAGTTAGTATTACATACAAAGTTATATCATCTCCAATGGTCATAATTCATAAACGACCAAACGACTAATCACATATATATATATATATCATAACTCATGACCGCAATTATAAAATGATTTACACAATTCAGAAACAGCAAAGAGAGGGGACGAACAATAACATACCCTCGAGCAAAGTTAACTGCAGACGTAGGAGTAACTTGGGTGCTGATATCAGTTTCGGGTTCTAAACGATTATTCAAATCTTTCTGTTGGAGACTTTTCTTGTTCTTTTTCTTGTGTGACTTCATCTTTAGTCGTCCGATCCAAAACCCTAATTTTTCGAGGCTGTGTTGCTTTTGACCTTTTCTTAATATATATATATCCCCAGTACTCTAGGTTTTGTTTTAAAAAAAAAGAAGATAATTTTCACATTTTTATGGGAAGCGTAAATAATACTATGTAATTTTTTGGAAATTTGGAAATTTGCAATATTTATAAAATAACTATTAGCAAAAAAGAAAAAAAAACATCAAAATGTCATAGATAAAAGATATAGTAAAAAAACTATAAAATAAAAATAAAACAAAAAAAATGTATAAGAGTTCTTCATTTTAACTCAAAGAAGTCAAACAAAAAAGAAAAAAGGCAACTTACCAATCAATAAGGAGAAATTTTGACTAATTCCCTTTCTTAGATACCTTTTTGTAAAAATACTGTTTTGTCATTTTCATTTTTATCCTCTTTTACATAATTAAAATATGTTAAAAAAATTTATATGTTTAGATACCAATTTTATACTTATATAGGGTATAGTTTTGACGGGATAGGGTTTAGTATTTGGAGTTTTGAGTTTATAATTTAGTCATTTTGTATGTAGAAAATAGTATTATTCAAAATGGACAACAATTAAGAGTATTTTTACAAAAGGTACTAAAAAATTCTTATTTTGCAAATGTCCCATCAATAAAACACTATAACTGGTATGTGAGAGTGCTTCTCTATTTTTTTTTCTAAGGGTTTTTGATATACGCTCCGAAGGGATAACGGACGGACATAAAGGGTTTATCGAGTTGGCCTTCGCTCTCTCTCGATGGACCCACGAACAAAGAAGAATCGATCGATGGATCGATGGATAGACGTGATTGACTCGCTCAATCAATGGACGAACAAGAGGGATGAATCACTCAACACACACTTAATTCGCAGCTTCAATAGACTATAGTGAATCACACACTTAAATCTAAAGAACAAACAAACACAAAGTTACTCGAACTTTATAAAGAAGAAAACGCTTTCTTTTAATTTCAATGATCAAGGGTGCTTTACAATGAATCACGAGCTGAGCTTTTATAGGCTCAATATACAACGTTCCTAGAGTCTAAAACAAGAAAACAAATCGCAAAAATATAAAGAATATAGCCGTTGGAGCTTTGATGACAAAATCGGCCAAAATAAGGAAAGTGTCTTCTCTTGTATCTTGAAAGCTTGGGAAGGAATGTGTGACGTCTTGGAACATTCTGGGATGTTGTTAGAGTCTTTAAAACGCAGCAGCTTTGGTAGAAATAGAGCCGTTGATGTCTAAACACTTCTAGTGTGAATGCGTCTAGAAATGGAAAGTTGCAGTGGAAGAGGATTCGCCTAATCCTATGGATGCTGGTGCATATTGAGGCATATTGGAGAGTCTCTAAATGGTATATAAGTTCTCCTTGTCTCCAAAAATAAGACTCCAAGGAACCAAATACGGAAAGTTCCATTTTCGGTGACATATCGCCCTCGGGTAAGGCCAAATGAGTAAGTGCAAATCCAACTCGAACCAGGGGTGGTTTTGCTCGATCATAATGCTCCATATGGTTGGTTTTGTGGTGAATAATGAAGCCTAGGTCAGATGCACGAGTGGATTCTCCAAACTGTGGCTTAGCTCGCCAATGGACATGTCCGAGGAGGCTCTCATGTCCATCTCTCAAAATACCTCGATGATGGACTGATGTTTCTCGATCATTCCTCTTAAAATGTCCATATTGTGGATGTATTTTGAATCCCAGCTTGAATGGACGTGTGGTTTGGTCGGTGGTTCCATACACTTGCTCATGGTACGGTTGAAACGGGTCTTCATGAACCATCTTGATTTCTGGTCGTTCTTCTTCAATTCTGTCTCGATAGATATTCCTAAAATGTGTGATTCGCTGATGAATCTTCATTATAGGTCGAAGAAAGTCTTCATGTGGTCGATGGAATTGAACATGGTACTGTACGGATGGGTCGTCGTGGACAGTCTTCATTCTGGCCGATTGGTTTCTGATTCCTCTTGAACCGTGAGTCTTCTTAGGGTTGATTTTATGGTAAATAATCAATCCTAGGCCATGTGCTTCATCGGAACTCCATTTGGGCAAGAATCCTTCATTTTTGTCCGGTATGGTTGGTTTGAGGCTCGATCCGGCTGGTCTGGTTTGATACTCGTATGATGTGGTTTGGATGTCCTCATCATACCCTCTCCCTTGAAAAAGTTTTGTCCTCAAAATTGGACAATCTGTACCAAGAGAAAGCAAGTTAGCTTTCATTCGACTTTTCGAGCTTAGGGTCTTACCTTTGTATGTTTGCGGTTTAGGGATGCGGTTGGCATCTGGTGGTTCTTCCTTCAGCAAAAATGCTAGAAAAAGTCTTCTTGATTTATCCGGGGCAGTAATTTGTGTTGTGAAGTCCTTGACTTCTTCTCGGGTTTGGACATGAACTATTGTGTCCGGTGGTTCTTCTTTGATTAGGCACACATTTGGGACTTCAATAGTCTTCATGGAAGATGGAATGATCATAATTGATGTTGTTTCACTCCAGTTTTGATTGTGGTACATGAGTTTCCCCAACTTTGTTGAATCTCCCTTTTTCATCAAGAATTCTTTGTTGGTACCTGAAAATGTTTCAACTCTTTGGACAAGAAACAAGTGTTGTATGGCAGTCATATAATCATAAAATTTATGTAAACACGTTTCAGCTTGAGCCAATTCATTAACAGTGCTAGGTTTCACAAAAACTTGTGTTTTACGACAAGAATGATGTATCATATGTTTCTGATTTAAACTTAAAATTTTCTCACTAGTTCCTGGACATAATAAATAGTTTAAAACAGCCTTATGTTCATCATACACATATGTTGTGAAAGGTATACTTACCTGGTCCGGTATCTCGGAGAATAGGCTTTCCTTGTTCAACAAGGCTTGTCGACTCGAGGTTAGATCCGGTGGTTCTTCTTGTAACAAGAAGCTATGCATGATGATTTTATCCTCCTCAGGAATAGATTTGAACATTAAGGGCTCTGGATTTTGCTGCTTGACATCATTTGTTGTTGATTCCTCTTTTGGTTCCGCATGTATCTCCTTATCACCTATATTTGTTTCAACACTTTTGGCAAAAGACAAGTGTATTAAAGAAGTCATGGGACGTTCATAAACAAAATGAAACAAGTTACTATGAACCTTTTCAATTTTAGGGTCGGAGTCAACTTCTTGATGGCTTTTATCCGTGATTAAGCTTAGCTTGGTGGTGACTGTTCTTTGTTTTCCATAACTGTACATGATACCTACATCCCTTTCTACACTCAAAGGCAAGATCAACTCATAACTGATCCCAAAAGCTTTCTAGGCCCAAAGACTAATCTTCTGGGGCCGGAGGAAACCATGTTAAATCTCGAACCTCCATGGCCAATGCTACTCGAACCCAGGTGATACGTCGTGGAGAAGAATGTTTGATACGTCGTGGCTTGTACGCGCATGTTTGAGCGCGTGAGTTTTCATTTAAAGACTAAATTTTGTACATATAGAATGTAATTTCGAGATTCCACCAAAAAAGGATGTAATCTATATATACAAAATATTTTTATTTCTTTCTAAAATATTAAGATAAGTCTTAGAAAAAATTTGAATTAAACTTTCTAAATATTTAATTGAAATAAAAAAAAAAATGTATATCAAAGATAAGAGTGAACTTAACCTATACTTGACCCAATCCATCTATAAATATGGAGTAGAGTAGTGATGCGGACATCAGAACTAGATCAGACCAAGAGTACACCAAACCGGTCTACATGGAGAATTTTGGAGAATCTTTGTCTAAGTGGAGTTCTGATCAAGTTCAAGGCGAAGGGTTAATCATTCACCATGGTATTAACCTTAAGAAGTCCAATGGTTCAAGAAGGATCAAAAGTCAGTTAGTCAACTCACCTAATTGTTGGGATATGACTGTTGCACTCTTTTTCCCTTATCTAGGGTTTGTCCCAATGGGTTTACCTAGAAAGGTTTTTAATGAGGCAACACCAAGTCATCAAGGAATCATTCACCATCCATATGATTCAAAGATGATAGCTGATGTACATTCTGATCTACTCGCGGACAAGCATGCTGAACTACTCGCTGACGTACACGCTGACGAACCTGAAGTAGTACAAGACCAGATGAAGTTATTCAAAGAAGGTTTTCTTATACCACGTAATGCTGTGTATGGACATTTTAATTGGAGCCCAGAAGACATTTTAAACCATTCAAGGCCCATACCACACAAGATTTGGTGCACCTCATCTCACATGATCTTTATGGAGCTTAAAATGGATGTTTCCTTAAATGGCTTATTCCAAATATTCCCATGGCGACCTGGAGAGTTTCCATATCACATAGAAGCTTCACTACACCCTCTAGGATGCACCACACCACACTTGATCAGGAGGATCAAGTCTAAGCTCTACTTACCTTACTCGGACTCGTTCGGCATCAACACACAATGGCTCTTTCCTTCTTTGTTTGTGTGCGTGTTTAAGGCTCTCCATAACATCAAGAAGCTTCCAAGACACTCCACATATCCCCCAAAACCGTCCAAATACAAGCTTAATCATACCTAGCTTCCTTGGCCAAAGAATCCACCATAAAGACTCCAACGGCTAGTTTTTGATTAATATTGCATATCTTAATTCTTTATTTAGCTTTTAGAATATTGTACTCAGCCCTATATAAGCTGATCATTAGAATCATTGTAAAGCACCCTTGATCAATTTAAAGTAATAGAAAGTATTTTTCTTGTCAAATTTTGAGTCTTTGTCAATCTTCTTCTTTAGTTCTTTGTGAGTGAGTCACTTAGTTCTTTAGAAACATGCGGATTAAGTTTGTTGTGTGATTCAACAACCTTCATTCGTCCATTGATCGAGTGAGTCGATTATCCCACTGATTGAGCGAGTCAATCACCTGAACTATCCCCTGAACAACCCACTGATTCACGAGAGAGTGCTTCTGGCCAGCTCGTGAATTCCACCTTCCGCAAGCTAAGCTTGGAATCTCTTGATCATCAAGTGATCTAAAGTTTGGAGTGATTCCAATCTTGCATCAAGTAGTGACAAGAAGAGCAACACAACACCACTAAAAACATATCTCTAAATTTAATAAATGGCTCCTCGTCAAAAGAGAGAGATCAAATTCATCGAGAACGAAAGATCAAGGCTATCTACTTTTCGTAGACGTCAATGTAGCATTTTCAAGAAGGCTGATGAACTCTCAAAGATACCTGATGTTGAAGTTTGCGTTCTCCTCGTCTCACCCACTAATATATCGTATACGTTCGGTAAACCAAGCCTCATCAATAATGTTGAACGTAATCTCATGAAAGAATTGGAACAACTCGAAATGCATGAGGAGGTATGTGTAACCCATTAATTATCATATATATGTTATGATTATTATTTCTTATGTTTAGAATTATTTTGTAAATTTTAGTTGTTGAGAAAGAGGAACCAAGAAGAACTTGAGAAGTCCAAGATGTTGGAGAAAGTAGAATTGGAGGACTTGGTTGCTTTCAAGGAGAAACTGGAGGCCCTTCGAGCAGATCGAAAGAGGAGACATGAAGAGATGAAGGCTTCAGCTACTCTCTTGATGCTCTCAGAAGAAACCGAGAATAAGAAGATGAAGATTGAGGCAGATCCAAGGGAAAAATATGAACTTCAGCCTAGAATTCCCCGGAACTATGTCGAATAGACAAACATTTCAGAACTATGTTTTTAATTTCAAGAAGTTTATGGAACAATTTTGGTTGTTGTAATTGAAGAACGTTGTTTGTTCTTCATCTCTTTTATCTTTTTTCACAAGGATTTTCACAAGTCCCTTTTCAATAATACTACATGTTTTTTTTTAATAATAATTTACAATATATGTTATTATATATTGTTAGGAAATTTTGGCATAAAGTGTCCCATGAGTTTACAGATGATAAATACAAGAAAAATTTGCACACAAACACCGTATGTGTCTTTCATATAACCATATGACACCGTTTTTGTCCGGAGCACCGTTTTTGCTTGTGATTTAACAATTATACCCTTCTAACTAATACTATTTTGTCAACTGAACTCTCGTTAGATTTTTCTAGCCCTCCTTCTATTCGAGTTGGAAATTCAACCTCTTTATTCGTTCTCCCTACATTTCGCGTTATACCCAACCCCAGCCGCCGTGTACTATGCAACAGTCCCAACAACGATGAAAGGTACCCACTGTATAACTAGTTTTGTCAAAACCTCGATCTGTTCCCCCTCGGCTTCCAACGCACTCCGGGTTACAGATAATGCAAATGAACCCACCCCAGTTGAACACCTTTCTTCTCCAACAAAGTCGTCGGAATCGTTAATCCAGCCATGTGTTGAAGTGTTGTTTTGTGGACAAGCCTTAGCAAACGTAGCTTTTGTGGTCATATAATTGTGGACTTCAGTTTTGTGGATTGCACTTCTTGGATAAAACGAGTTTTAGAGATCAAATGTCATATTTTGGTTGATTTTGAAATTTGTCTTGGATGGTTTATAGTTAGAAATGCATGTGCAGTGTCATAGTAGTGGGAATGTGTTTCTCTGCCCACGTTTCATGTTCTTGGGAGTTTGTTACGTTTTGTGTATTTTTAACCAACTAGTCTATTGTTGAATATTACTTTGTTGAGTTCAAAATATTGGAAAATGGAGAACATGAAGGGTAAACATCACAAGATAAATATTTTTTGTTGGTTGTCTTGTTCTTGGTTCTTGAAATTGTTGTTCTGCTTGAGCTTGCATTTGACATCATTTGAGATTTTATAGTCTTGTTCATATAGAAATCTATATATATTTTAGTTTGGAATTTTGAAGTTTGAATTCTACAAGAAACTCTAATTTTAATTTACAAGTACAAAAAGTAATAATTTATAAGTTTTAACTAGTTAACCTTCAAATTTTACTCTAGTGATGATGTTGCTCTCAAGATTGTAGTATAAAAGGATGTAAAGGACATATATATCTCGTTCCACGTTGGTACCAATACTTGTCACAGAGCACAAGAAGTGAGGGTAGTTGTGGTGGGCATTCCAGCGACTTCAATTGAGAATTCCTCCGAGAGAATTGGCGAAGAGAACCTAAGTCACCGATGCTTACGAACCACGAAGTTAAGATCACTTAAGAAGTTTTTGAGTAGAGAGAAAGAAAGGTGTAGTTTGCATTATTGGTTCAAGAATATAGAGAGAGAGATCTGAAGATCAAAACATGAATCGGTTATCTTTGTATATTTATTTTAATTCAAATCTACATTTAGATTTTCTACTAGAGATGATGATCAAGCCATGGTTACAGAATACAATTCAATTCTTGCAATGGCATCTACATGCATGTTTCTTTAACAATACTTGGCAGCAGATATAACATTATTTGAATATTTGAAAACTAATGTATTATTAAAAAGAACAGATCAAGAATAGTGATTTAAAGACATAGAGGCTCTCTGATAGAGTAGAACAGAAATTTAAAAAAAATAAGTAGAACAGATCAATACTCTCACTCTCACT
>NW_006238923.1:16064192-16066005 GCF_000375325.1 Capsella rubella
ATGCCATCAAAAATGTAGTAGTAAGAAAAATTAAGACTACAATATTTTTTTCTCTATTCGAGTTTATGATTTATTATTGATACTTTTTGTCTATTTGAGTTTATGATTCCCTATAAATAAAATACAATAAAAAGTATAAAATTAACAGTTTTATAAAATGAGTTGGATAGGAAAAATTAATATTTTTCTCAGACTTTCTGTAGAAATAAATCTTTTGAAGATTTCATTTGAAAAAAATAAAATAATACTTTTTGATTTAGAAGAAACTTATAAAGTATTTTCATCAATTTTTCAATTTTCATTTATTTTAAAAAGAAGTTTTGATAAGTCGTGGCTTGCACGCACGCGTGTTTGCGCGTGTAAGTTTTTATTTAAAGATTAAATTTTGTGTATATAGAATGAAATCTTGATATAAATAATATTTTTATTTTTTCCTAAATATTATGTATTTTCAAGATAAGTTTTCCAAAAAAAATTACTTTGATATAATTTTTTGTGTCATATATTTACTCATAAACTAATAGTTATCTAAAATAATTTATGTTGAATGAAATATAATAGAAATAAAATTATATTAAAACACTATTTTTGGTATCACTTATAAGATAAATATTTTTTAATGGTAAAGTCAAATATTTTAATGAAAAATTTATATCATAGATAGAAATGTCAGAGTGAATTTAACCTTGTTGACCCAATCTATCTATAAATATGGAGTAGAGTAGTAACAAGAAGAGCAACAACAACACCAAAAACATCTCTCTAAAATTAAGAAATGGGCCGTAGAAAGAGATCGATAAAACTCAGCCAGAGCAAAAGATCAAGGCTATCTACTTTTTCGAGACGTCAAGCTTGCATTTTTAAGATGGATGATGAGCTTGCCAAGAAGTCTGATGAACTTGCCAAGATGGCTGATGAACTTACCAAGAGGCCTGATGTTGAATCATTCTTCAACAATGTACTTGAACGTCTCATGGGAGAAGAGCCTAAGGAGGTATGTGTCCCATTATTTTTCATATATATATATAAAATATATCTTATGTTTATAAATTCTTTTTGTAAATTTTAGATTTTTAGTAAGAGGAATCAAGAAAATCTTGAGAAGATGACTGTAGAACAGAAAATGGAGGTTTTGGTTGCTTTCAAGGGGAAATTGGAGGCCCTTCGAGCAGAAATATGCAGGGTTGAAGAGAGGAAGGCTTCGGCTTCTCTCTTGATGCTCTCAAGGGAAACAAATGATCCTCGGAACTATGTCGAATAGACAAACATTTCGGAACTATGTTTTTAATTTCAAGACTTTTATGGAATAATTTTGATGGTTGTAATTGAAGGAAGTGTATGTGTCCTTCATCTTTTTTCTTTTTACAAGGATTTTTCATAAGTCCCTTTTTCAATAATAAGACAAGTTTTTTATAATAATTTACAATACATGTGATTATATATATGTTTAAGATAATTTGGCATAAAGTGTCCCATGAGTTTACATATGATTACAATGTCATATCAGTTTTAATAAAATTGAATAATATACAGCTAATAGAGATTGAAAGAGAAGATGCAGAAAAACAGCTGATGAGTGATTGAATAGTGTGAACTCATTTTTTTCTCCGCACCTTCATTTTAAGAAGGTCACACTATTAAGATTTATTCCCTTCTTCTGTGTGTGTGTATATATTTTACCTTTTATAATTGATAAGAATAAAATCAAAGTAATTGATAAGGATAAAATCAAAGTTAATAACCATGTGTTAATACCTCAATTGGTAAAAATCTCTGGCAAAAGCTTAGAGGTCGCCGGTTCGAGTAGCGCTTG
>NW_006238923.1:16066105-16074591 GCF_000375325.1 Capsella rubella
CGGCCCAGAACCTCTTTGTATTATTAAAAAATATATATATATATATATATATATATATCAAAGTTAATTATCTCCACTATATTACAGTTTAGTATGGGTTCAATTTGAAGTAGTACATGAGGTTATTGATTGCCTGGTAAAGGTCCAAATTCAATATGTACAATTTCAAAGGGTAAGTTGGGTTAGTTACTAAACAAAAATATATATAAAAATTCGATTTAATTATCGGTTTGGTTCGGGTAACAATTCTCAAGAATCTGGTATTATTTGATTTAAACATAGTTTTAAGGTGTTTTCAAGAAATTTTTGTTTTAACATGTGTCATCTGATTCGATATAATTTGTACATGTGGGATCTGACTCAGCAAAAATTGTACACATAGTATTTGACGCATTATAGTTGGCCAATATCAATCTGGTCAATGTTGCTTTCAACATATAAATTTGATAGCTCATGTAGTTTATTTGAAAAATATCTAGTTTGGGTTGAAATTGGTACGCACTAAAGTTGAGGTATAAAAACGACATTTTTGAAATTGTATAGGTTGAATTCGGCTCTTTACACATTGATTACATCATTACATATGTACTCATACTGTTGGGAGTGAATTTATATGATACTGTTATTTGTACTGATTATGAAGAAAGACTTTTATCCGCTTTTGAAATTACTTTCTCGCTACTTCCTTATCTTTTTCTTAGCATCATGCATCTTCAATAATAATACAACTAGATTTAGGTTTAACTGTATATTAAAACATAAAACATTACAGAGCCCTATTACAAATACGACTTAGCACATTCAAATTTCTGCTTGACCTTGCATTTGACATCATTTGAGATTTTATAGTCTTGTTCATATAAAAGCTACGGGTTCCCCGATCCTCTTGCATCCACTGCACTATTTATCTTGAGATGACTATTATATAGTTACAGCTTGCACTTTTATTAGCCGAAGTAACAAAAAACTCTATCTTCTAGAAGTTAAAAAAAAAAAGAAAAAGATGTCGATGGGCGAAAAAGATGCGACGATGATCGATGTTGGAGAAAGGAATCCGCCACCGGGGGAGCCACCAGATCGGAGAATGACGTTCGCGGAAAAAGTAACTAGGGGTAATGCTGGAGGTCGGTTGATACCGGAAGAGCTGTTTGGCGAAGCTTTTGTCGCAGAGAAATGCAGACTGGAGTTCCCGGAAGGTGAAGAGGGGGAAGCAGTGGTTACGATTGGGGATGAGGTCTTACGGGTCATGAATACTTTGTGGCAACGGTGTATTATAGTGAAAGTGCTGAGTAGAACAGTGACCCTCCCGGTGTTGAGCAAGCGTCTGAGGGAGATGTGGATGCCGAAAGGGGCCATGTACGTGATTGATTTACCACGGAGGTTTTTTATGATCCGCTTCGAGTTGGAGGAGGAATATTTGGCGGCGCTAACAGGGGGTCCATGGAGAGTTTTTGGAAGTATCTTGATGGTGCAAGCTTGGACCCCGGAGTTTGATCCTCTTGTCGACGAGATTGTCACGACCCCGTTTTGGATTCGTCTAACTAATATCCCGGTGAACTTGTATCACAAGGATATTTTGTTTTTGATAGCTCGTGGTTTAGGGAATCCTCTCAAGGTGGATCTTACAACACTGAATTTTGAGAGGGCCAGATTCGCTCGGATATGTGTGGAAGTGAACTTGGCTAAGCCGTTGAAAGGGACAATCATGATTAATGGTGGAAGGTATTTTGTGTCTTATGAAGGTCTCACGAATATATGCTCTCGTTGTGGTCTGTATGGACATCCGGTGCATGCTTGTCCTCGTGGGATAAATGATAAGGAGACTGCTGCTAATGCGAGAGATGTTCAATGCGGATCAGAGGCAGTTGTTGAAGGTGTGGATGGTTTTATTCCGGTGAGGAGACAAGGTCGGAAAGCTCCGTCATCGTCAACACAAGATCTGGTGGAAGCGATTAACGTGGGACAAGAAAGGAAAATAAACCTTAATGAGGCTCCAAGTGTTAAGGAAAGTGCGCAGATTCCTATTTCAAACTCTTTTGGTATGTTGGAAGATCAGAATATGTCAACTGAATCAAGACCCGTTGCGTGTGTTACGGGAGATAATAAGGAGAATGAATATCCCGTTAAGTTTTCAAGTAAGGAAAAGCATATGGGCCACGTTAGAATGGGCCCGCGACGTGAAACGGGGGAGAAGGGTCCGTTAAGTAACAAAGAGGCTGGTAAAAATCGAAAGGCTGGAGTTTTTAAAACGGGAGAAACTACTGGGCCTAAATACACGCAGCTGAAGCCCACTCGGGGTCTTGTTTTTGGTCCGACAAGGGGAGAGGTGGAATTGTCTGCTTCGGGGAAGAGGATGACAGTGGAATCGACAATGGTTGGGAGAGCAGGCGGGATCGTGCTGTCGGGAAGAAATGAGGAATCATCGGTCCCATTGCGCGAGATGGTGGTTAACGGCGGCGATACGGTCAATTCAAGCGAGAGGGGCCAGCTGGTGGTGCATAATGGTTCGCCGCCGCCTGCGGCGGATACAGTGTCGGCGTAACGGGGTTCCCCGGCAATTCTTTGTTTTTTAATCCCTCTCATGATGAATTTCATATTGTGGAATTGCCGGGGGCGAACAAACCCAATTTTAGAAGATCCATTAGATACATCTTGAAGAGGAACCCTTCGGATGTGTTGGCTGTTTTGGAGACGCATGCCGGAGGAGACAGAGCTCGTCGTATCTGTCACGGTTTGGGTTTTGACAACTCGTTTAGAGTGGACGTGGAAGGGCAGAGTGGGGGTATATGGTTGCTTTGGAGGTCTAATGTGGGTGATTTGGAGATTGTGGAGTCTTCGGCTCAGTTTATCCACGCGAAAGTGAAACAGGGGTTGGAGAGTGTTCATTTAGTGGTTGTCTATGCAGCTCCTACTGTCAGTAGAAGAAGTGGTTTGTGGGGGGCTTTGAAGACTCTGGTGCAAGGTATCAATGGTCCCTTGGTGATCGGGGGTGATTTCAATACAATAATTCGTGTGGATGAGAGGACAGGGGGAAATGGTCAACTGTCACCTGACTCTTTGGCGTTTGGTGATTGGATCAACGAGCTGGAGTTGATTGATATGGGTTTCCAGGGGAATCAATTCACATGGCGTCGAGGTAGAGTTCAGCAGAATTTCATCGCGAAGCGTCTGGATCGTGTTTTGTGTTGTGCTCACTCACGATTGAAATGGCAGGAAGCAAAGGTCTCTCATTTGCCGTTTCTCTCTTCGGATCACGCTCCTCTTTATGTGCAATTATCTCCAGCAGTGAAAGGTAACCCCAAAAGACGACCTTTCTGTTTCGAGGCTGCTTGGTTGTCTCATACCGGGTTCAAGGAGCTACTTGTTAATTCTTGGAACACGGAGCTGAGCACGCCAGATGCGTTAGATGGGCTGCGTATGACTTTGAAGAAGTGGAATAGGGAAGTATTTGGGGATATTCAGAGAAGGAAGGACTCGTTGGTGGAGGAGATCAAACTAATTCAGGATTGTCTTGATGTAAACCAAACAGACGAGCTGCTGGAGAAAGAAGCAGGTTTGATTAAAGAGCTTGATGTGGTCCTTGAGCAGGAGGAGGTGTTATGGTTCCAGAAGGCTCGGGAGAAATGGGTGGCTTTAGGTGACCGTAAAACGAAATTCTTCCATACGTCAACCATAATAAGGAGAAGACACAATAGAATTGAAGCTTTGAAGAATGACGAAGGTGGATGGGTTTCTGATCCACCTGAGTTGGAAGCTTGCGCTCTCTTATTACAAGAGGCTGTACTCGCTTGACGATGTTGAGAGAGTGGTGGAGGGTCTCTCTGGAGTTGGTTTTGAGCGACTGACTAGAAATGAGTTAGCAGACCTAAATAAGTCGTTTACTGCTAATGAGATTGAGGTCTCGGTTAGAAGTATGGGTAAGTATAAGGCACCAGGGCCTGATGGTTTTCAACCGGTTTTTTATCAACATTGTTGGGAAGTGGTGGGTTCTTCGGTGGTCCGGTTCGTGTTGGATTTTTTTGAAACAGGGTATCTCCCACAGTCCATGAATGATGCCTTGCTCGTGCTTATACCTAAGGTTTTGAAACCAGAACGGATTATGCAGTTCAGACCCATTAGTCTCTGTAATGTGTTGTTTAAAACAATTACAAAGACTATGGTGGTTCGTCTCAAGGGGGTGATATCCAAACTGATTGGGCCAGCTCAGGCAAGTTTCATTCCGGGGCGGTTGAGCACTGACAATATTGTTATTGTTCAAGAAGCAGTTCATTCGATGAGGCGTAAGAAAGGTTGGAAGGGGTGGATGCTTCTTAAGCTTGACCTTGAAAAAGCTTATGATCGCATCCGCTGGGATTTCTTAGAAGATACCCTCAAGGGGGCCGGGCTGCCGGAGCAATGGGTTAATTGGATTCTGACGTGTGTTACGGGTCCAGCTATGAATCTTCTTTGGAATGGGGAAAAGACGGAATCCTTCAGTCCTGAGCGGGGTTTGCGTCAAGGAGACCCGTTATCCCCTTATTTATTTGTGCTCTGTTTGGAAAGGCTTTGTCATCAGATAGAGCATGCTGTTGCTGGTAAGGAGTGGAAACCGATTTCCTTATCTCGTGGAGGGCCAAAGATCTCTCATGTTTGCTTTGCGGATGATCTCATTTTGTTTGCAGAAGCATCCGTGGATCAGATTAGAGTGATCCGGCAGGTTCTTGAAAGATTTTGTGCTGCTTCGGGTCAGAAAGTGAGCCTCGATAAGTCCATTATCTATTTTTCCGAAAATGTGCACCGTGATTTGGCTAAGTTGATAAGTGATGAGAGCGGGATCAAAGCTACTAAAGACTTGGGGAAGTATTTGGGAATGCCTATTTTGCAGAAACGAATTAACAAGAATACCTTTGGGGAGGTAGTGGAGCGAGTCACTAAGCGTCTTGCGGGTTGGAAAGGTCGTTTCCTGAGTATGGCAGGACGGTTAACGTTAACGAAAGCTGTTCTTTTGTCTATCCCGGTTCATACAATGAGCATTATTTGTTTGCCTAAGGCCACTTTGGATCGTCTGGAAAGGTTATCTCGGGACTTCTTATGGGGCAGTAGTGAAGAAAAGAGGAAACAGCACTTGGTTGCGTGGGATAAGGTCTGTTTACCTAAGACGGAGGGTGGCTTGGGTATTCGTAAAACCCGTGAAATAAATGTAGCTTTGGTAGCTAAAGTAGGGTGGCGGCTGCTGGGGGATAAGACTAGTCTTTGGGCTCAAGTTTTGAGAAGTAAATACAAAGTTGGGGAGGTTCATGACCAAAGATGGATGGTGAAAAAGGGGAATTGGTCATCCACTTGGCGTAGTGTGATGGTCGGGATTAAAGAGGTTGTGCTACCGGGGTCTAGTTGGGTGATTGGGGACGGTAGAAGTATACGGTTTTGGACTGATAAGTGGGTAAATAACACCTCTCTAGTGGACATGGCCCTTGTTGATCTCCCCCAAGGATACGCGGAGGTGAAAGCTCGTGATATGTGGAGAGATGGGAGTGGTTGGGACTTCGCGAATATAGGGACTTATGTTTCCGAGCTGACAGCCTTAAGGTTAAAATCTGTGGTGATTGATGATGTTACAGGTGCGAAGGATAGGTTATCTTGGGGAGCAGGTCTGGATGGGGAGTTTACGGTTTCTTCAGCCTATGCCACTCTTACCCATAATGGCTTACCTAGACAGAGGTTGGAGAGATTTTTTGAGCGGATTTGGAGGGCGCTGATCCCTGAGAGGACTAGGTTGTTCCTTTGGCTGGTTGTTAATCGAGCGCTTATGACGAACGTGGAACGGCACCGTAGACACTTGTCTGATACAAGTGTTTGTTCTGTTTGTAGATCCGGGGAGGAGACTATTCTCCACATCCTAAGGGACTGTCCAGCCATGGCTGGTTTGTGGGAGCGCTTGGTCCCTCGTGGGAAGGTGCGGACTTTCTTCTCCTTATCTCTTTTCGAATGGGTGTATGAGAACTTAAGTGATACGAGGGAGAGTGAGGGGAGTAAATGGGCCACTGTTTATGCGTTGGCTGTGTGGTGGGGCTGGAAATGGAGATGTGGGAATGTTTTTGGTTCAGATTTGAGGTGCAGAGATCGCGTTAAGTTTATTAAAGATGCTGCACGGGAAGTAACAATGGCTCATGCTGTGGTGCGAGGTATACCAGACACTAGGGTCCGAACTGAAAGGCTGATAAAATGGGCATGTCATAGTGATGGTTGGGTTAAATTAAACACAGATGGTGCTTCACGGGGTCATCTTGGTTATGCTACAGCAGGCGGAGTCTTAAGGGATAGTGCAGGTAGTTGGTGCAGTGGGTTTGCGGTGAATATTGGGGTAGGATCCGCACCTTTGGCAGAGTTATGGGGGGTGTATTATGGTCTCTACATGGCGTGGGAGCGTCGGGTTACACGAGTAGAGCTTGAAGTGGATTCGAAGGTGGTGGTCGGGTTTCTCACGACAGGGATTAGTGATGCTCATCCGCTGTCGTTCCTAGTACGTTTGTGCTATGGCTTCTTATCAAAGGACTGGATTGTCCGTATCTCTCACGTGTATAGGGAAGCTAACCGTCTTGCCGATGGGTTAGCAAACTATGCATTTTCTTTACCTTTAGGTTTTTATTGTTTTAATGTTATTCCGCCGGATGTGGCGTCGATTTTGCGAGAGGATATTGTTGGTTCGCCTCGGCCGAGAAACGTTTATGTATAATTTTAATTTTTTTAATAAAACATAGGGAGGGCACTAACTCCCGTCGATTTACCAAAAAAAAAAAGCTTGCACTTTTATTATATGCAATCATATATTTTATAGAGATCTATATTTGAATTTGGAACTTTTAAATTTGAATTCTTAAAACTCTAGTTTTAATTTAGAAGTACAAAAAGTAATAATTTACAAAAACTTTTAAAAATGTACAGTGTAGGAGAAATAGCAAAACAAAACAAATTAGCACCATAAGCATTACTAATAATATAAATAATATTTTTATTTTTTCCTAAATATTATGTATTTTCAAGATAAGTTTTCCAAAAAAAAATTACTTTGATATAATTTTTTGTGTCATATATTTACTCATAAACTAATAGTTATCTAAAATAATTTATGTTGAATGAAATATAATAGAAATAAAATTATATTAAAACACTATTTTTGGTATCACTTATAAGATAAATATTTTTTAAAGGTAAAGTCAAATATTTTTATGAAAAATGTATATCATAGATAGAAATGTCAGAGTGAATTTAACCTTGTTGACCCAATCTATCTATAAATATGGAGTAGAGTAGTAACAAGAAGAGCAACAACAACACCAAAAACATCTCTCTAAAATTAAGAAATGGGCCGTACAAAGAGATCGATAAAACTCAGCCAGAGCAAAAGATCAAGGCTATCTACTTTTTCGAGACGTCAAGCTTGCATTTTTAAGATGGCTGATGAGCTTGCCAAGAAGTCTGATGAACTTGCCAAGATGGCTGATGAACTTACCAAGAGGCCTGATGTTGAATCATTCTTCAACAATGTACTTGAATGTCTCATGGGTGAAGAGCCTAAGGAGGTATGTGTCCCATTATTTTTCATATATATATATAAAATATATCTTATGTTTATAAATTCTTTTTGTAAATTTTAGATTTTTAGTAAGAGGAATCAAGAAAATCTTGAGAAGATGACTGTAGAACAGAAAATGGAGGTCTTGGTTGCTTTCAAGGGGAAACTGGAGGCCCTTCGAGCAGAAATATGCAGGGTTGAAGAGAGGAAGGCTTCGGCTTCTCTCTTGATGCTCTCAAGGGAAACAAATGATCCTCGGAACTATGTCGAATAGACATTTCGGAACTATGTTTTTAATTTCAAGACGTTTATGGAATAATTTTGGTGGTTGTAATTGAAGGAAGTGTATGTGTCCTTCATCTTTTTGTCTTTTTACAAGGATTTTTCATAAGTCCCTTTTTCAATAATAATACAAGTTTTTTATTATAATTTACAATACATGTAAAAATATATATGTTTAAGATAATTTGGCATAAAGTGTCCCATGAGTTTACATATGATTACAATGTCATATCAGTTTTAATAAAATTGAATAATATACAACTAATAGAGATTGAAAGAGAAGATGCAGAAAAACAGCTGATGAGTGATTGAATAGTGTGAACTCATTTTTTTCTCCGCACCTTCATTTTAAGAAGGTCACACTATTAAGATTTATTCCCTTCTTCTGTGTGTGTATATATTTTACCTTTTATAATTGATAAGAATAAAATCAAAGTAATTGATAAGGATAAAATCAAAGTTAATAACCATGTGTTAATAACTCAATTGGTAAAGATCTCTGGCAAAAGCTTAGAGGTCGCCGGTTCGAGTAGCGCTTGGGACGAGACCATATAACATTCTTTGGTCTCGGATTTGAGGGGGTGTATGAGTTTCGGCCCAGAACCTCTTTGATTATTAAAAAAATATATATATATATATATCAAAGTTAATT
>NW_006238923.1:16074691-16114042 GCF_000375325.1 Capsella rubella
ATTAAAACACAAAACATTACAGAGCCTATTACACATACGACTTAGCACATTCAAATTTCTGCTTGACCTTGCATTTGACATCATTTGAGATTTTATAGTCTTGTTCATATAAAAGCTACGGGTTCCCCGATCCTCTTGCATCCACTGCACTATTTATCTTGAGATGACTATTATATAGTTACAGCTTGCACTTTTATTATATGCAATCATATATTTTATAGAGATCTATATTTGAATTTGGAACTTTTAAATTTGAATTCTTAAAACTCTAGTTTTAATTTAGAAGTACAAAAAGTAATAATTTACAAAAACTTTTAAAAATGTACAGTGTATGAGAAATAGCAACACAAAACAAATTAGCACCATAAGCATTACTAACATCATCTCCCATATACGTAAGTGTATGATGAGAACATAAACAAAATTATCCCACTTTTACTTTCAAAGAACTGGTAATGAAATGGGATATAATTAAAGTAAGGAATGAGAAATCATGAGAATATAAATCATAAAATAAGTTTCATAAATCCTTAAGGAAAAAAAAAAAAACTCGAGAAAATTGTTACAAAGAAATTTGACTCTCAACTTGATTTGGAAAAGCATGGAGGAGAATATTATAATAGCAAAGAGAGGATTCTTAAGAACATCGTCATTCCTTAAGTACTATATATAAATTTAAATAGGCTAGATAATATTCCGTAGGGTGGAAATATTCCGGACAGGGTAAGCCATAGATTAATGGGGATTTGAAATGATAAAGATTAACATGCTTAGGACGAGAGTAATAAAACCTTATATATTTACTAAGTGAGTGATAATGTTGCGGAACCGAGGAAACGAACAACTTGTTTTGTTCGATGTAGCAAACCAAAAGACACGACCGTGGGTACCTTTTTCGAACATCTTGTAGAATTTTACTTGGTTTTTTTTTACAAATATAAGAAACTATCTAAATCATTACTCCAACACACTTCATTCTAAGGCTTCTATTCTTGTGCAGAAAATGACTACATGAGGTACACTTGAGAGATTAGAATCCTTTGTCTAAACTTTGTATCAATTTCAAAATATCTGAAAATTCTTGAGGTCAACTACAAAATCTACTTTTGAGACTAAAATTTTTGCACTAGTTTGGCCTACACCAAGAATAATTCCCAAATAACTACACACCACCCCCCACCTCACGTATGAATGGAACTACAGATAGTGAACCCTACATGAGCAGGCTTTTCTCAAGAATTGGAAATATATAAAACCTTAAGTACTGATACATTCCGGTTTTCACATATATAAGAAGGGAATGGAAGAGGGTAACAATAAATGTAAGGAACACAATTTGATATGGGCAACAAAGAGACACAACCAGCATATACATGGCTTTATCATGCTACTTTGATTTCACATCTTCGTCTTCTTCTAATCTACAACTAAGAGCTCATACACAAAAGTCACAATGCTAGAGCTAATGAAAGGGTTGTAATGAACTGAACTAGAACATCTTGTACAAATACTTAGACCTTGAATTGATGGTGTAGTTGGGTATCGCTATAACAGTATGAATGCTTAATCGTTTGCCTGAAAAAGTTACTTTTAAATGAAAAAGAACTGGTAATGAAACGGGAAATCAAAGTATATGAATAAACTTGCACAAAATGATTATCCAAGGAAGAACAAAAAAAAACAAGAGATTGTTACAAAGACATTTGATTCTCAACGTGATTCGGGAAAGCATAGAGCACATCCATCGATCTGAGCCTAGATGTGTCCTCTGTGATTCCTTTAAGTTCGAATCGTCTACAGCTTTGTTTCACCGGATCATATAATAAAATATAACTCATCATTTCAAACCCGGATACTTCGTAAATAAACTCACCAGCATGAGTTGTCAAACCAGCAGGTATTCCAAAATGAACAGGTAAAACATCTTTACGCGACCACTTGTGTTTCTTTGCATCCTCCAAAATTAAAAATGTGCTACAACTCTTCCCTCTAACTCTACCACTCTTCATGATACTCATTCGAGCACAAGCTAACTTCCCTTCATAAGTTATGAGAACACTTTTATCATGATTAGTATCCGATGGCAATTGTATCATATCGAAATTTTCAGATTTGACATCAAAGCTCATCACAACCCAAACACGCGTATCATTAACTTGGGCTTTATAATATACAACCCCCTTGATGCATCGACCAGAAGACTGACTTTTTGAACGATGCTTATAGCGAGTTTTTATTGTTCTACTTCTCCATGATTCTTGAGCTGATCCCAAACTTAGCACCCGGCATTTATTAGAAACTCTACAAAGAGGTATGCACATTACTTTGTGTTTACCTTGAACCGGATCGTAACCTAAAAAAATATTAACGTCATTCCAGCTAAATTTTGGTTTGGGTAAAGTTAATAGCTGTCTTGTACTAGGGTTCCAAACTATAGGCGTTCCTAATACTTTAAAGCAGATCAAGCCCTCGACAGATTCCGTAGAGAAGTTAACATATCCTTCAGGGAGTTCCATATGATGCCCATAAATAGACTGATAACAAGAGTAAGACCTTTTGGAATTCTGAAGTGAATGCCGAAGTTGTGGAATCGAGGCAACAAACAACTTTTCATTTTCAAAGAAGCAAACCAAAAGACTTTGCTGTGGGGACCGAGTTTCGAACAACTTGATGAAATATGGATCTTTGGTGATTGATAACCAAAGCTTCGAAACACAACGAAACCTCGCAACAGATTTCTCAGGCAGCCTTGAGAGTATCTCTGAGATTAGATCTTCAGAAGTCCATCCAACTATTTTTGCTCTTTTGTATCTTTAAAGACAAAACAATCATAAGATCGAGCTTAGTATAGTTAGTATTACATACAAAGTTAGATCATCTCCAATGGTCATAATTCATAAACGACCAAACGACTAATCACATATATATATATATATCATAACTCATGACCGCAATTATAAAATGATTTACACAATTCAGAAACAGCAAAGAGAGGGGACGAACAATAACATACCCTCGAGCAAAGTTAACTGCAGAAGTAGGAGTAACTTGGGTGCTGATATCAGTTTCGGGTTCTAAACGATTATTCAAATCTGTCTGTTGGAGACTATTCTTGTTCTTTTTCTTGTGTGGCTTCATCTTTAGTCGTCCGATCCAAAACCCTAATTTTTAGAGGCTGTGTTGCTTTTGACCTTTTCTTAATATATATTCATCAAAATATCAATACTCTAGGTTAGCCCTGGGCAAAAAGCCTGTACCCAAAGCCCATACTCGAACCCGGCCCGTACCGAACCCGAACCCAATTAAAGAGGATACTCGCTTGTGTGATTATTCGCTTTTGTAGATCTTCTTGTTCTATGATCTTCTTATAGTATAGAGCTTGTGTGATTATTCGCTTCTGTATATTTCTGGTGGGTCAAATGTAGATCTGTCCCAAATGTGTCAAACAGATTCTTTCTTACACATATAAATATAATTAGAGACTTTGGATCAGAAGATGAAGACAAGAGATGACTTGGACAACTAAAGAAGATATAAGTGTTTACAATAATTTGTTTGACTCAATCTAATTTGGGGTGTATAAGGAAACGCATGAACGTGTGGCATTGTACCAAAGTGGGTTTATATACATACACATGCTGGTTTTGCTGGTTTTCTATTTTCTGGAGTTCTATATATGAACTGTTTGATTTAGGTCGCAAGGCTAAAGTATAGAGTTGTGTTTACTGGTTAGATGAAGCGTAAGGCTAAAGTATAGAGTTTTGTTTACTGGTTAGATGAAGCGTAAGGCTTCCATGTGATTGTATGTAATACAGTTCTCTGTACTTCTATCTTTAATATTATCGAATATATAAGTTCTATTTTGGCTAAAAAAAAAAAATCTCTGTAAAGGTTAGTGGGTTTGTTTATTTACGAGAAGTCAGTTTTAGTTTTATAGCTTTTGGTCATATTAAAAAAACTAGCTTAATAGTTTTATAGATTCTTAGTTTTATGGTTTCTTTGTTTTATAGCTTTCACACACCGTTGGGAACTTGGGAACATATAAAAAAATTGTTGGTTGATAGAGAGTTCATGGTATTTTCTAGCTTAATTATACTTAAAAGACATCTCCTTTATTTGGTTAAATTTGAGCGTCGTCCTCCTCTGTAACTTGAGTTTTTTTTAGAGAAGTATTTTTTTCAGTCTTAGAGTTGAGTGTGTACCGGGGTTTGAAGTATTGAAATTTGGATTTATAAAAAAAACGTGTGTTCTTATAAAGTTTATTGATAATAGCCAAAAACAAATTGACACTTTCACAAAGGCCAACGTTTTTATACAAGTATGTGTGGTTACATTAAAATTTCTGTTTTTTGTTTAAAATATTATTGGTTATTACGGTTATTTAGAATCCGAGATAAAACCGAACCCAAACCTGAAAAACCCCGCCCGAACCCGAGTCCGCCCGAAAATATATATATATACCCAAATGGCCTTTAGAAGTCCAAACCCGAATACCCGAAATCCCAAAAAGCCCGGCCCGAACCCGAACGGTTCCCCGAACACCCAGGGCTACTCTAGGTTTTCTTTTAAAAAAAGAAGATAATTATCACATTTTTACGGGAAACGTAAATAAAGAAAAAAAAATCAAAAAGCCATAGATAAAAGATATAGTAAAAAATATAAATTAAAATAAAACAAAAAAAAATGTATAAGAGTTCTTCATTATAACTCAAAGAACTCAAACAAAAAAAAATGCAACTTACCAATCAATAATGAGAAATTTTGACTAATTCCCTTTCTTAGATACCTTTTTGTAAAAATACTGTTTTGTCATTTTGATTTTTATCCTCTTTTACATAATTAAAATATGTTAAAAAAAAAATTTATATGTTTAGATACCTACTATTTTATACTTATATAGGGTATAGTTTTGACGGGATAGGGTTTAGTATTTGGAGTTTTGAGTTTATAATTTAGTCATTTTGTATATAGAAAATAGTATTATTCAAAATGGACAACAATTAAGGGGGGTGTATTCAAAGTAGCATTGTAAGTGATTTGAGTTTTATTGAGATTTTAATGATTTTAGAGAACTTCATATGATTTTTGTAAAATCCTTTCAAATCCCACCTAAAACTAGAGATTTGGATTCTTGTATTTTTAACTAAGAAAGTTCTTTAAATCCTCTGAAATCCTCTCAAATCATTTAAAATCAAATCCACAAATTGTTTTCAATAACAGTGTATTTTAAGATGAATTTTAAAATGATTAGTTCAATAACACTGAATTTCAAGAGACTTTTTAAAATTCATGATTGAATAACACCGGATTTGTAAACTTTTTACAAATCACTTGAAATTCCACTTTCAATACACCCCCCTAAGAGTATTTTTACAAAAGGTACTCAAAAAAATCTTATTTTGCAAATCCCATCAATAAAACACTATAACCGGTATGTGAGAGTGCTTCTCTATTTTTTATTTCTAAGGGTTTTGTGCAAATAATCTTTTCAAATCGTCAATTTACGCAACTCTATTTTCCATATCAAAAAAATTGCAAAACAATCATAATAAGTCAATAATAATACGCCCTTATTATAAATAAATATATTTTCCTAAACGATTTTATGGTCACATACATTTATTTTTGAAAATTCTAAAAATATATCTGAGCTACACAACTGCTTGAGCTACAATCTTCCTTAGAATGGTAGGGGCCGGAGCATGTGACATACAGAGGTTTTATCCTTTATTAGTTTATTTCATTTTTGAAGTTGTTTTTCGCTTATATCTTGACTTTATTAATAATATAAAGCAAGTTGTCATGCCATATCCTTTAAGTGGTAGAAACTTAATGCTTGGTACGAGGAGGTGTGAGGTTCGTTTATTATTGTTCTATATAGAATTTTACTTACAGTACAGTATAACCTCTATAAATTAATACTCGATAAAATAATACTTTCTAAAAATTAATAAATTTCTTCCGTCCCAACTTGGCACCAGTGTAATTTTAGACACATTTCGATAAAATAATAAGATAATAATATTTTGAAAACCCTTTGCAAATATATGTTCCGATCAGTATTATAACTTAATAATTAGGTAAAATTTTCAAAATATATGTATATATAGACACATTAGTATTTGTTAGATTTTATTTTTCAATATTTTTTTTGAAAAACTTTCCAAATTAGGAAAATCTCTCGATAAATTAATAATTATTAATTTATCGATAAATTAAAACCTCTACAAATTAATAGATTTGCATGGTCCCAACGTTATTAATTTATAGAGTTTTTATTGTATTTGGTTTGTTAACTAAAGAACATAGAAGCAACTTACTACGGATTAACAAATTTAGGGTATTTCTGTTTGCATGCCTTACAGATCCTTAGACCTTGAATTGATGGTGTTTTTGGGTATCGCCTAATTAAGAGTATATATGCGAAATCGTTTGCCTGAAAAAATTACTTTAAATGCAAAGAACTGGTAATGAAACGGGAAATCAAAGTATATAACTAAGAAATGATAAGTTATAAGGAGAAAAAACCAAGAGGTTGTTACAAAGGCATTCGACTCTCAACGTGATTCGGGAAAGCATGGAGCGTAAACAGCCATCCTTTTGTAACCTCATTATTGAGTCTAGATGTGTCGTCTGCGATTCCTTTAAGTTCGAATCTCCTACAGCTTCTTTTCACCGGATCATGAAATAAAATATAACTCAAAGATTGAAGCCCGGATGATGCGTAAATAAACTCACCAGCATGACTGCAACCTTTTAGTTTTAAAACAGTTCTCAAACTTTCAACAAATAAACCAGCAGATGCAAAAACATCTTTACTCGACCACTTGTGTTTCTTTGCGTCCTCCAAAATGCACAATGTGGTACAACGCTCCCCTCTAACTTGACCACCCTTCGTGGTACGCATTTGAACACAAGCGAAACTCTCTTCATAAGTTAGAAAAATACTTCTATAATCAGTATCCGATGGTAACTGTATCATATCGAATTTTTCAGATCTGACATCAAAGCTCATTACAACCCAAACATGCGTTTGATAAACCTCGGCTATATAATATACAACCCCCTTGATGCATCGACCACAAGTCTGATTGTCAGAACGATGCTTATGCTGAGTTTTTACGGTTTTCCATGATTTTTGAGCTGATCCCAATGTTAGCACCCGACACACATCAGAACTTCTCTTAAGAGGAATGCACATTACTTTGTGTTTACATTCAACCGGATCATAACCTAAAAAGATTGTTAAGTCATTCCAGCTCAATCTCGGTTTTGGTAAAGGTAATAACTGTCTCGTGCTAGGGTTCCAAACTATAGGCGTTCCTGATACTTGAAAGCAGATCAAGCCATGGACAGATTCCGTAGGGGGGAAGCGACTATGTCCTCCTGGAAATTCCATATGATAGCGATAAATAGGCTGAGAACAAGAGTAAGACCTTTTGGAATTCTGAAGTGAATGAAGATGTTGCGGAATAGAGGCAACAAACAACTTTCTGTTTTCAAAGAAGCAAACCAAAAGACTTGGCTGTGGGGACCGAGTTTCGAACAGCTTGATGAAATATGGATCTTTGGTGATTGATAACCAAAGCTTCGACACGCAACGAAGCCTCGCAACAGATTTCTCAGGCAGCCTTGAGAGTATCTCTGAGATTAGATCTTCAGAAGTACCCCATCCAACTTTTGTTGCTCTTTTCCTAGGACCAATCCCTCTTTTGTATCTTTAACAACAAAACAATCATAAAATCGAGCTTAGTATAGTTAGTAACGTGATATGATTTTCATAATTCAGAAACAGCAGGGAGAGAGAGAGGACCAACAAAATCATACCCTCGAGCAAAGTTAATTGCAGAAGTAAGAGAAACTTGGGCGCTGGTATCAGTCTTTGATTCTGAACGATTATTCAAATCATTCTGTTGGAGACTTTTCTTGTTCTTTTCTTTGTGTGGCTTCTTCATCTTTAGTCGTCCGATCCAAAACCCTAAATTTTAAGGAAATCAGATTCATGGAGACAGCTCAAAAGGGAAATTTTCAAAAACCCAATTATCTTAGATGAGATTTATACCTGGGAGATGAAGCTTTAGCCTTGGCGATTGAGATGAAGCTCAAAAATTTTGTGAGATGAAGCAGCCTTCGTCGATTGAGAAGAAGAGAACTGATATTCTTGTTGGTTTATAATTGAGTTTGGTCTGATTATTTTATCTAATTAGATTAATTAATATGTCTTTAGTTACTTGAAGAGGTGTATACGAAAGGGTGTGCATTAACGGGTGTATATGATAGAGAGTTGTGTTGTTTCAAGTAGAAACGGTTTCGACCGTAAGACATGTATATATAAGTGTATGTGTGTTGTTGTAAAAAGTAACAAGTTTCACTATAATAAAAATTCAGTTTCTGTTCTTGTCTTCTACAAGAGAAGAGACAAAAGTCTCTTACTCTATTTTTTTCTTCTTCTCTCTCAAATATTCCAACATGGTATCAGAGCTTTATTGGTCTTAGGGCCTTTACAAGCAAAACAAAAATAAGAAGAAATCCGCTGCAAGTAAAAGAGAGATGGAGTCAACAAATTTATGGTGAGAAGAAGAGGAAGAAGAAGGAGTGGAAGAAGAAGAAGAAAGAAAGGAGGTGATGACAAGAGATAGCATCATCAACCTTCACAAACAGAATCATCAAGAAGAAGGCTCCAAAGGGATGATGAAGATAGGAAATCTTCTCAAAAGAAAATGGAGAAAACAGATGTGAAGTTAAAGTTGTGGAAGGAGGTTCTGAAACTTGTTCAACAAGACGTGAAGTTCACGCATAGAAGGTTATAAGAGATAACCGAAAAAGAGACGTCAAAAAGAGACGTTATGGTGATCAGAGGGAGACACCAAACACAAAAATGGAGGATGCTAACCTCAGAGAAAAATGAAGCAAAAGACGGTTACAAAGATAAACCGAAGACGATGTGAAGGAGATTCACGCGTTAGACGTCAGGGAGACGTTATTGTGATCAGAGGGAGACACCAAACACAAAAATGGAGGATGTTAACCTCAGAGAAAAATGAAGCAAAAGACGGTTACAAAGATAACCGAAGAAGATGTGAAAGAGTTCACACACCGATTTGGTGATCAAAAGGACACCAAGAAGAAATAAGAAGAAAGCTCACTTAAAACAAAGTGAATGAAAAAAGGTTGCAAGAACAACCGGAGAAGACGTGACAAAACACACATGGAGAAAGAAGGAAACATCATCAAGAGTAGATGATGGAAAATGGTTAGTTGACACAGATGTATTAACCACATGACCAAGGAGGTTTCATACTTCATCACTCTTGATAAGAGTATTAACATACTAATCAAAGTGGGGAATGGTCAACGAGTAATCACGGCAGGGAAAGGAAATATCCAAGTGATGACAAGCCAAGGAGAGAAGATCATCAAAGAGGTGTTTCTAGAGCCAGACGTAGCAAGGAATTTGTTAAGTGTTTCATTGTGGAGAGAAGCAACACACGTCAACAAGAAGTTGGACTGTGACATCATAAGAAGAAAATTTGGTTTTAGACCATAACTCAATTAAGGGGGAATGTTGGTTTATAATTGAGTTTGGTCTGATTATTTTATCTAATTAGATTAATTAATATGTCTTTAGTTACTTGAAGAGGTGTATACGAAAGGGTGTGCATTAACGGGTGTATATGATAGAGAGTTGTGTTGTTTCAAGTAGAAACGGTTTCGACCGTAAGACATGTATATATAAGTGTATGTGTGTTGTTGTAAAAAGTAACAAGTTTCACTATAATAAAAATTCAGTTTCTGTTCTTGTCTTCTACAAGAGAAGAGACAAAAGTTTCTTACTCTATTTTTTTCTTCTTCTCTCTCAAATATTCCAACAATTCTCAGTTTGGAAAACCTATCTAAACGATGACGTTTTATAATTTTAAGCTAATAAAAATATTTTGGGCCAACTCGTTTTAAGCCCGTTAATATTGTACAGTCCAGCTCGTTTTAAACTAGAAATATATATTTTTTTTTTTAAACAGGGCTTTAACCCGAAAATATTAAAACGAGTCGGGCCAAATCTGTAAATTTAAGCCCGTTTTAACATCCCTATATACATCAAATACTCTAGGTTTTCTTTTAAAAAAAGAAGATCATTTTCATATTTTTACGGGATACGTAAATGTATATGTAATGTTTTTGGAAAATTGGAAATTTGCAAATTTGTATGCATAAAATAACTATTCACAAAGACAAAAACAAAAACAAAAAAATTTCATAGATAAAAGATATTGTAAAAAACTATAAAATAAATATAAAACAAAAAATGTATAAGAGTTCTTCATTTTAATTCAAAGACCTCAAAAAAAAAAAGAGGCAACTTACCCATTAATAATGAGAAATTTTGACTCTATGTAAACAATGTTCCCAACTCTTGGCTCAATTGAGTCTATTTATAAAAGCTGTTGATGTAAAAAAAAATGAGAAATTTTGATTAATTTAATTCCCTTTCTGAGATACCTTTTTGCAAAAATACCATTTTGTCATTTTTATTTTTATCCTCTTTTACATCATTAAATATGTTAAACTTTTTTTTTTTTTTTTATGTTTCCTCCAAAGCTTGGCTTGCTTGGCCTCATGGTCAGCTCTGCTTTTATGTCGTGTTGATCTCTTAAACTTCGAAACAAGATATATATGCGTAATCTTGGTGCAATTCACTTTTAGGTCCCAAAAAAAGTAATAAAAATACATCAATATGTATTGAACGGTTGATGATGTTGAATTTATAAAATGCAGTAAAGAAGTGGCAAGGGATGAATATGAAACTTACAATATATATAGAGATTATTTAAATGATCATTCTTATTAAGGGGTATAGAAACCAAGAAGTTAAACTAAATTACTAATATAAAGTTATTTGACTATCAACGTGATCCGGGAAAGCATGGAGAGCATAAATACGTCTGTTTGAAACTCCATCAGCGATTCCTTCAAGTTCGAATCTTCTAAAGCTGTTTTTAATTGGATCACAAAACAAAATATAATCCATCTCACGAAACGTGGATGATACGTAAACAAACTCACCATCATGAGTGTAACCCTTTAGTTGGAAATAGTTTCTCAATCTATCATCAAAGCAACCACCAGTAGGTGCAAGAACATCTTTCCTAAACCACTTGTGTTTCTTTGCGTCCTCCAAAATGTACAATCTATTACCATGCTTCCAATTCGGGATGAGTCTACCATCTAACGTGACACAACTTTCAACACAAGCTAACCTACCCTCATAAGTCATGAACACATCCTTACTAATATTCTCTGATGGTACTTGCAACATATCGAATTTTTCAGATCTAACATCAAAGCTCATTATAACCCAAACATGAGTATGATAAATATAGGCTATATAGTATACAACCCCCTTGATGCATCGACCAGAAGTATGATAATTAGAACGATGAGTATGGTAAGTTTTTACGGTTCTCCATGATTCTTGAGCTGATCCCAATGTTAAAACCCGACACACATCAGAACTTCTTTTTCGAGGTATGCACATTACTTTGTGTTTACCTTCAACCGGATCATATCCTAAAAAGATTGTTAACTCGTTCCAGCTCAATCTCGGTTTGGTTAAAGTTAATATCTGTCTCGTGCTAGGGTTCCAAACTATCGGCGTTGCTGATACATTAAAGCAGATTAAGCCATGGACAGATTCCGTAGAAGGGAAGTTACTATGTCCTGCTGGGGTTGGGAATTTCATATGATAACGATAAATAGGCTGAGAAATAGAGTAAGACCTTTTGGGAGTCTGAAGTGAATGCCGATGTTGCGGAATCGAGGAAACATACAACTTTTCTTGTTCAAAAAAGCAAACCAAAAGACTCGGCTGTGGGTTTCGAACAACTTGATGAAATATGGATCTTTGGTGATTGATAACCAAAGCTTCGACACACAACGAAACCTCGCAACAGATTTCTCAGGCAGCCTTAAGAGCATCTCTAATGTTAGATCTTCAGAAGTCCATCCAACTTTGGTTGATTTTTTCGTAGGAACAATCCCTCTTTTGTATCTTTAACAACAAAACAATCATAAGATACGTTAGTGACGTATAAAATTCTTAAAACTGATAACAATCATAAGATACAATGTTATATCATCTCCAATGCTCATTATAAACGACCAATTCACCCCTTCAAATCAATACATCATAAGTCGCCACAATGATTCATCACAAATTCACATGTTTAAGGGATTTGTAAATAATGCTATGTGACGTTGTTTCTCTTCTTTGACACCTAAAAAGTAAAAACCCTAATATATTTCCATGATTAAAAACTATTCCTCAACAATCATAAAGATCTAGGCATTTGATTTTGAGGTCTTCTCGAAGAGAGTTTTCAAAATTAAAGAAATTTATCTAAAATATAAATTGATTAATAATGATCAATAATTTATTTATTATGAAATATTTTTGTTTTAATATTTAGTTTAGAGAAATTCCTCCGAATATCATACTAAGTTTTTCACCAAAAACACCATTAAATTAATTCATTTTTTTCAAAATTACCGCAAAAGTTTCGTTTTTCCAAAAAAAAAACTAAATATACAATACCTTATTTTCAAGGGTGTAGTGAAATCAGGAATGATTTATTTTTTTCAGTTAATTATATAAATATTGAAAATTTTAATTTGATAGTGGTGTGATTTCTTTGGCCTTTTAATTAATTGTGTGATTAAAATATAGTTTTTAATAAATAAATAAAATGACAAATGCCAAGAGGGTGAAAGTGAAACATTTCTTTTATAAATAGTTTTTTTTTTTTTTCTTATATCTTAAGAAGACAAAACAGAGTTAATATGGCACAGGCGGAGAAAAATCTGCAACCTATGGATACAATTCCAGTTGACATGTTGATCGAGATCTTCATAAAGTTGCCCGCAAAATCTTTAGCCAAGTTCGTTTGCGTATCGAAGTTATGGACCAAAATCATCCGCGGTCAAGATTTTATCAGAGCCTTCTCGTTTCATTCACCCCTACAGAATAAGCATCTAGTATTTAAGGATGTGTTTAAGAACTCAAATTATAAAGAACACCTTTCTTTATTAGCTTTAGAAAACTCTCTCAAAAACTAAAGCTCTCAATCTCTCAAACTCATACATTATGTCATGTCTCGACATGTGTATTTATATGAAAGCAAACACTCCTAATCCTATTAGAAAACCACTTATTAGATAACACCAAAACCTAATAATCCTTATCTCTAATAAACCATATCTCGGTTTAGGATTAGGTAGATTCCTTCTCAAGTCATCCGGTCAAGCTTAAACCAACATTCTCCCCCTTAAGCTTGAACTCTTTCATCTCCAAGTCTTGAACTCCAATGAAATCTCTCATTTCTTTGAACTTGACTCTACCAAGAGCTTTGGTAAGTATATCCGCCTTTTGCTCCTCTCCCGGAACATGCTTCACTTCTATTTGCTCATTCTCCACGCATTCCCTTATGAAGTGATACCTCCTATATATATGCTTGCTACGACCATGAAACACCGGGTTCTTGGTAAGAGCTATTGCTGACTTATTGTCAAGGAATATACTAACTTTCTCACATGGTTGACCTGTGATCTCATTGAGCAAGTCTTGAAGCCAAATAGCTTGTTTTGCTGCCTCAGTCCCTGCCATGAACTCAGCCTCACAAGACGACATTGCCACTGTTTGTTGTTTGTGTGTACTCCAAGAAATTGGAGCTCCTCCAAGATAGAATATGTAACCGGCTGTACTTCTACCATCATCCGGGTCGATATTATGGCTTGCATCACTAAAGCCGACAAGCTTTGGCACTTTAGAAGCAGACTTCTCAAACACCAAGCCAAACGAAGTAGTTCCTTTTACATATCGAAGACATTGCTTGATCGCAGCACCGTGTGATTCCTTTGGATCTTGCATATATCGGCTCAGTACTCCTACGCAATAGGACAGATCCGGTCTTGTGTGTAACAAATACCGAAGACAACCAACAGTTTTCCGATACTTTGTAGCATCGATTCCTTTTTCGCCATGTGACTTTGCTAGTTTTAGACCCACTTCCATTGGAGCATGAGCTAGATTACAATCTCTCATCCCAGCATCTTCAAGTATCTTTAATGCATATCGTTTCTGGTTTAACATTATTCTGCCATTAAGTTGTCTCACTTCAATTCCGAGGTAATAGGTCAATCTTCCAAGATCACTCATCTCAAACTTCAACGACATTTCTTTCTTGAATGACTCTATGACTTCTTTATTTGTCCCAGTGACAAATAGATCATCAACATAAACCGCTATAAGAAGTAAGTCTTTACTTGTCATCTTTCGATATACCGATGGTTCCTTAGAGCATTTTTCAAACTTAAGTTCTTTGAGTACTTGGTTTAGCTTTTCATTCCAGGCCCTTGGTGCTTGTCTCAACCCGTACAACGCCTTCTTGAGTTTATAAACTTTGTCTTTACAATCACTTTCCTCAAAGCCTTCTGGTTGTGTGACGTAAACTGTTTCCTTTAACTCGCCGTGAAGAAAAGCCGTTTTGACGTCGAGATGATGTATCTCCCATCCACTTGTAGCAGCGAGGTTAATAAGCAAACGAATTGTTTCAAGTCGAGCAACTGGTGCAAAGACCTCATCAAAGTCGATTCCGTGTTGTTGTACGTACCCCTTTGCAACAAGCCTGGCCTTATGTTTATTAATGCTCCCGTCGGAATTACGTTTAAGTTTAAAAACCCACTTGAGACCAATCGGCTTCACACCACTTGGAAGATCTACGAGATCCCAACACTGGTTCTTAATGATCGATTGAATTTCATCCTCACAAGCAAGTATCCAGGCTTTCGATTCCTTAGCTTCGGAAAAATCTCGAGGTTCGTCGTTTAAAGTAAACAGGAGTCTCTCCCCTTCTTCTTCTGCGAACAGGACATAGTCGTTAAGATACTTAGGTTTGTGAGTCTCTCTTTGTGATCTTCTCAACACTACTGGCTGCTGTTCTTCATCGTTTTCTATATCATGCTCAGCCGAACTTTCAGATTCCGTTTCATCAAGCTCTTCACTATCCTCTTTGTCTTCTTCTACGGTTTCATTATTTTGCTCTGTTTCCCCTGTTTCTAGGATCCCATGATTCCCATATTCTCCAAAAGCAATAACAAAGTTGTCATTAACACCTCCTGCGGAATTTGTACTCCAATTCCAACCTTTTGTTTCATCGAACACAACGTCCCGACTTACTATTATTTTCTTGCTTTGTGGATCTAGTAGTCGATAGGCCTTTGATCCTGGTTCAGTACCGAGATGAACCAACATTCTTGATCGATCATCAAGCTTCCTTAGATGTGGTTTCTCGACTTTGGCATACCCAATGCATCCGAAGATACGTAGGTGATCGATGTTTGGCTTCTTGTCTCGATACATCTCATAAGGTGTTTTATCCTTAACAGCTCTTGTAGAGATCCGGTTCAACAGGTATGTGAAGTGTCTTATGGCTTCTCCCCATAGGTAATTCGGCATGTGCATATGCTTCATAATGCTTCTTGTCATCTCCATCATTGTTCTGTTTCTTCTCTCGACCACACCATTTTGTTGTGGAGTGTAAGGAGCAGTAAGGTGTCGTTTTATTCCATTTTCTTCGCAGTAGGTATTAAACTCATGTGACACGAACTCTCCACCTCTATCTGTCCTAAAGACTTGTACATGCTCTCCTGTCTCTTGTTCCACCTTGATTTTAAACCTTTTAAACTTGTTGAATGCTTCTCCTTTTTATTTGCACAAAGCTGTCCACATGTATCGAGAGTAGTCGTCAATAAGAACAAAGATATACCGGTTTCCTGCCATTGTGCTTGGTGTTATTGGTCCGCAAAGATCGCCGTGAATGAGCTCAAGTTTCTTTGAGGCACGATACGATGTAGCTTGGGGAAACACTTGTCTGGTTTGCTTCCCTAGTAGACATGAGCCACAGACTTCCTTCTCAATGGTGACTCGAGGGATTCCATCAACCAGCTCCTTTTGTATCATGTTCTGTAGTGACTCTAGATTGACATGTCCAAGTCGTGCGTGCCATCTGCTTGAATCGGTGATTGTTGTAAGGAGCAAACGTGTTGTGTCTTTGATCCCCATTCGTACCTTGTATAGTCGGTTTCTTGATCTACACGCTTTGACAAGTAACTTTCCTTCGTGATCATGCATCGTGAGGTTTTCTCCTTTCATTCGTATATCGCAGCCCGTTTCCGTTGCTTGACCAAGACTGATAATATTACTTTTTAGATCCGGAATGAAGTAAACATTTTTCATCACCCTTTGGTCTCCATTCCTATCAATGAAAGAGATCGAGCCTTTTCCTTTGATGTCGATTCTCGAGTCATCCCCAAAACGTACTTTTCCGGTGATGGAATCATCAATCGTAGTAAAATATCTTCGGTCGCCAGTCATGTGGTTACTAGCTCCATTGTCTAGATACCAAATGTTCTCCTCACCGGTGTTTGTCTCGTACTTGCTTGGTATGCAATTCTTCTCATTCAAGTAGACAACCTCATGCATTAAGAGTTCGTCAGCATCTTGGGTTTCTTTGTTGTCTTCTTGGGTTTCTTGTAGCTTAAGTAACCTATCCGGGCAGCTTGATGCATAGTGACCTAACTTGTCACAACGGAAACATGTGACTTTGGATAAGTCTCTTGGTTCGTAGGATCGTCCACGACCTCTACCTCTTCTTCCTCCACGTCCTCTGCCTCTATATTCTCCATTGTAGTCCCGACTGTTTGTCACAGAAGAATCCGAGTTTGCATACATGAGCTTGCTTTGGTCTTCCTGAGACTCGTCCTCATCATCACCGACGCGTTCTTCAAAAGCTTTTAGACGACCTATGATCTCTTCAAAACTTGTAGTCTTAAGGTCCAAATATTGTTCAAGGGATGCGACCATATGTATATACTTCTTACGAGGAAGGCATTTAAGAAACTTTTTAACCAGTTTAGGTTCTTCGATGTTTTCTCCTAATGAGGCCGATTTTGAAGCTATCTCGGATATCCTTCCCACGAAGTCATCGATAGTCTCAGAGTCCTTCATCTTGAGACGGTCAAAGTCGGTCATTAGGGTTTGAAGTCTAGCCTCCTTGACCCGTTCTGCACCCATGTACCGCGTTTTGATTGCTTCCCAGACTTTCTTTGCTGTATCAAGCGTCCCTACTTGTAGAACAAGTGTCTCCGGTATCGATTGAACCAATAATGTTGTCGCCATGTTATTTTTCTCAACGTCCGTCGTCTCTTCTTCGATGGTCTCCCAAACCTTGTGAACCTTTAAGCAAAGCGTCATCCGGATTGCCCATACCGTGTAATTGGTAGATGTTAACATAGGACATTGGATGGAAGATGGTCCTTCTTTCTGTTTTGCCGTTGTCGGTACAAGATCACCCATGGTGTAGATCAAGAGAAATTGTGATTTTTATCTTGATTTTAACACCTTAAGCTCTGATACCAATTCTAGTATTCAAGGATGTGTTTAAGAACTCAAATTATAAAGAACACCTTTCTTTATTAGCTTTAGAAAACTCTCTCAAAAACTAAAGCTCTCAATCTCTCAAACTCATACATTATGTCATGTCTCGACATGTGTATTTATATGAAAGCAAACACTCCTAATCCTATTAGAAAACCACTTATTAGATAACACCAAAACCTAATAATCCTTATCTCTAATAAACCATATCTCGGTTTAGGATTAGGTAGCTTCCTTCTCAAGTCATCCGGTCAAGCTTAAACCAACAAAGCAGCCTAGCCTCCTATTGGCTTTCAAAGACCAAGTAAAAGGTTATCAAGAACATTGGTACTTTTTCTCCAAAACAACTCCACTGTATGAGCAAAACTCACTGGTTCAAAACATTAATGAAGTTGTAAACGAGGAACCTAAACCTAAAGCATCTGATTTTGTATCAAGTATGGTATGTCACTTGAAGGAAATGCGATACCAAAAACCTAGCTACGTCCATGGGTTGATTAGCTTTTTATATGGGCAAGAACAAGTCATATGTAATCCCAGCATAGGTAAGTCTATAACCTTACCCGCTATGGAATCAAGTGAAAAAATCATTAGAAGCTTTCTTGGATATGAACCAATCCATGCACAACATAAAGTGTTGTGTTTGACCATTGCTAAACCGTTTTGTGGACTTAAGGTTCTCACATTGGGAACTCAGAATTGTTCATGGAGAATGGTCCAATGTAGCACTCCTCACTATCCTGGAACCATCTATGTGTGCATAGAAGGTGTTTTATATTACAGTGCTTCCACTAGTAATTGGACCGTAGATGAGACACTCTTGGTGAGATTTGATTTGGTGTCTGAAAGTTTGGAGATTGTGTCTGTATATCCGGAGGGCCTTAAATCGTTGAATGAAACTAGTTTAATAAACTACCATGGAAAAGTAGCTGTTGTCTCTAGATTATTCCCTAATTATCACGATTTCAATTTGTGGGTTTTAGAGGACGTCAAGAAACAACTATGGTCAAAAGAACAACACATATCTATTGATACTGGTGTTACTTGTAAATTCTATGAACGTTTAGAAATCTCGGGAACTTCTGATATGGGAGAGATTATCTTTGCACCCAATAAGTTTGAAGATTTTGTTGTAATTTACTTCTTGGATCTCAAACGCAGCAAGGTTAGAAGTGCTAAGCTCGAAGGAAACACCAAGCATAAGTTTTGTGGTTTTTATAAAGTATTTACTTTCTTGCATTACATAGAGAGTGTTATGTTAATTTAGTGAGAGAGAGAGAGAGATCCAAACTGATTATATTTGTTTGTTTTCAAATAAAAGATCTAGTTTAACCATGCTACATTTTTTCTTACCTGTTTTAATGTCTATGTTTGTAATTTAAGGCTCTGAATCATTCCGTATAAGATCAATGAGATGAGACTGGCCTAATCTCATCATGGCCATGTACAACTTCTAGTAATACAATAATTTTTGACTATATAAATTGTATAAATAATAATTTATGTTACATTATATACTTGTATGAAACTATGAGTCAGTTTGCCAACAAAAGAGAAAGGCTATCTTAAAAAGATTCGGACCAAAGCCCATATAAAAAACACAGTCGGTTTTGTTTGTTACCTGTTCTACAAGCAAAATCTATACTTGCATCGTTTAAATATTCAGTTTAACCCCTCAGAACAAAATTACGTAAACCCTAGTAAGTCTTCACCATATCTCTAGAGATGATAAGAGCGAGGATCCTTCAACAACAGTCTAGGCGTATTCTCGCTAATTATGGTATCAAAAACTGTTTGAGTACTCGTCGCACCTACCAAACCGTATCGGCTATGAAGGCGCATCTAGAAAGATGGCGTCGGGACCAAGGGGATCAAGTGATGCCGTCTTACGTCAGAGGTGTCTAAAGGATTTTCATGATTTTCATCAGTTTCGTTATGCACTTGAGGTAATTACTTAATTATTTCAAACTTTGAACTCGCATACGTACGTACGTTATCTTTCTTTTGCAAGTTCTATCTATATAGAATTTGATATGAACTTTTGTAATATGTCAGGCATCGGAGTGGATGTGTGAAGAAAAGGTCTTTAATATTTTTTCGAAAGACTATGCAGATCGGCTTCAACTGGTTGATATAGTTCTTGGTTTAGAAGAAACGGAGAAATTCTTCAAAACCATACCCGAAAACATGAGGGATTACTCTGTCTACGACAGTCTCTTGACATGTTACGCTAAATCTCCGAAAACACTAGATAAAGCTGAGGCCACATTTGAGAAGATGAGAGATCTTGGTTTCCTCTTTAAACCTTCCCCGTTCCAATCGATGATTAATCTCTACGGTCGGGTCAATAAAAAACATATGGTCAAGAAGCTTGAACGTGAAGCGATTGAGAACAATGTGCATATGAACAAGAATACAGATGTTTTGAGTTTATGCAGGACTTATAAAGGAGGTATGTACTCTGTATTGAATCATATTAAGAAGAGAGGAAAGATGATGGATGATGAATGTCTAAGTAGGATAAGCTATTTGTTGGAGATTAACGATTTACAAGGAGCAGAGAAGTTATTTGAAGAGTGGAAACCGGTAGGAACTGAGCTAGATATTAGAATACCGAATTTGCTGATTTCTCGGTTTAGTGCGGAAGGGAATAGATCCAAGGTTGTGGAATTGGTTGATTCTACAAGAAGAAAGATGGTTGAGATGCATTTATGGACGCTAAAATTTTGGTCGACTGTTTTGGTGTTTAGTGGTGGCCTTCTTGTAACTGTGGGTTACATTGTTGGTTGCAATGTGTGGCTCCTTAGAGAGTATCCTATTATAAGTGTGCCATTTTGTTTGTATCTCGTTCTAAAGCACCCCATTATGTTTGGTTCCCTTTGCTATTATGTAGTCACTAGATAAAATCCCCACGGCTGTTACACTTATTTTCTCATCAGATTTTTATGGAGATTCATTACATTTAGTAGGTTATGAGCTCTCGAGATTTCGCGGGGAACTGTTCAAACTGAACATGGTTTTTTTTACTCTTTATCGGCTTTTTCTTTTACATTATATTTCCATTGAAAATATTGTACTGGCCGCTTTTACTATTTGCTATTTTATCAATGCTCATGTCCTCTAAAAGCTTCTTTTTGGATGCATCATCCATTTTGTTAAGAGATTCCTGTTTTTGTATTATACAATATTGAGTAACACAACATTGTATCTAAACGCATTCTATAAAATGAGATACAAATGCAGAACATGTGTAAAATTAACACAAAAATAACATGTAACTAATTAATGATCAAGTCGTTTCATGTAGGTTCAAATTTGTGGCGAAGTGATCATAGGGTTTGGGTGTTGCATCTAAAATTTAGATGGCTTTTGTGTCGTACTGCTCACTTTAACTTCAAAATAAGGTATATGCGAATCTTGGAGCAATTCATGTTTTTTTTACCAAACTGTTAATGAACCAATTTATAATTACATAGTAGGCGATTCTATTCATTCATTGAGTTTCTGATTATGAAAAGCTGAATTATACATTGGGACTGTTCTAGGCACCATAGGCAGAAGAAGAGCTGAGCAACCTGAACCAAAACCAAGCTTGTCTTTGAATTGTCCACGACACTTTCCTTTAAACTGAGCAACTAACCTCAAGTGCTTCAGCTGATTTCTTGTTTTAATTTTTGACATTCAAAGGATCACATAGCCATCCATAAATACAACATCCACGTAAACACCACATACCACATTCACAAATTAACATGCGGATGCTACTTACCATCTTTATTCATAACACTTTGACCATACATAATCTTCTTTATTCAACTCTAACACATTTTACATGGTATGAAAACATTTTTCAAAGAAACTAGAAAACTAATATTCAGTTTTCAACTTTTAAGACAATATTTCTTTCATATAAATTCTACAATAGACTAGTTGGTTAAAAATACACAAAACGTAACAAACTCCCAAGAACATGGAACGTGGGTAGAGAAACACATTCCCACTACTATGACACTGCACATGCATTTCTAACTATAAACTATCCAAGACAAATTTCAAAATCAACCAAAATATGACATTTGATCTCTAAAACTCGTTTTATCCAAGAAGTGCAATCCACAAAACTGAAGTCCACAATTATATGACCACAAAAGCTACGTTTGCTAAGGCTTGTCCACAAAACAACACTTTAACACATGGCTGGATTGACAATTCCGACGACTTTGTTGGAGAAGAAAGGTGTTCATATGGGGTGGGTTCATCTGCATTATCTGTATCCGGACTACGTTGGAAGCCGAGGGGGAACAGATTGAGGTTTTGAAAAAAATTAAATTATACAGTGGATACCTTTCATCGTTGTCCGGACTGTTGCATAGTACACGGCGGCTGGGGTTGGGTATAACGCAAAATGTAGGGAGAACGAATAAAGAGGTTGAATTTCCAACTCGAATCTAGCGATGGTGTGTTTACAGAGAGGAGGATTTGGGAAGTTCCAACTATAAGTCCGCCGTTTAGAAAGAGGGGCGGAGAGAGAGTGAATATGGAGGAGGTAGGGCTTTTGGTAATTGAGGAGATAAAATCTTGTTATAATTGAGTTCGGACGATCGTAAAAAAAAAAAAAGTTATAGTAAATTTATTAAAAGGAAAACACAAAACTAACGAGAGTTTAGTTGACAAAATAGTATTAGTTAGAAGGGTATAATTGTTAAATCACAAGAAAAAACGGTGCTCCGGACAAAAACGGTGTCATATGGTAATATGAAAGACACATACGGTGTTTGTGTGCAAATTTTTCTTGTATTTATCATCTGTAACTTCATGGGACACTTTATGCCAAAATTTCCTAACAATATATAATCACATATATTGTAAATTATTATTAAAAAAAACTTGTAGAATTATTGAAAAGGGACTTATGAAAATCCTTGTAAAAAAGACAAAAGAGATGAAGAACACACAAGGTCCTTCAATTACAACAACCAAAATTGTTCCATAAACTTCTTGAAATTAAAAACATAGTTCCGAAATGTTTGTCTATTTGACATAGTTCCGGGGAATTCTAGGCCGGAGTTCATATTTTTCCCTTGGATCTGCCTCAATCTTCATCTTCTTATTCTCTCTTTCTTCTGAGAGCATCAAGAGAGTAGCCGAAGCCTTCATCTCTTCATATCTCCTCTTTCGATCTGCTTGAAGGGCCTCCAGTTTCTTCTTGAAAGCAACCAAGTCCTCCAATTCTACTTTCTCCATCATCTTGGACTTCTCAAGTTCTTCTTGGTTCCTCTTCCTCAACAACTAAAATTTACAAAATAATTCTAAACATAAGAAATAATAATCATAACATATATATGATAACTAATGGTTTACAGATACCTCCTCATGCATTTCGAGTTGTTCCAATTCTTTCATGAGATTACGTTCAACATTTTTGATGAGGCTTGGTTTACCGAACGTATACGGTGTATTAGTCGGGGAGACGAGGAGAACGCAGACTTCAACATCAGGTATCTTTGAGAGTTCATCAGCCTTCTCGAAAATGCTACATTGACGTCTACGAAAAGTAGATAGCCTTGATCTTTCGTTCTCGATGAATTTGATCTCTCTCTTCGGACGAGGAGCCATTTCTTAAATTTAGAGAGATGTTTTTTGTGGTGTTGTGTTGCTCTTCTTGTTACTACTCTACTCCATATTTATAGATGGATTGGGTCAAGTATAGGTTAAGTTCACTCTTATCTTTGATATACATTTCTTTTTTAATTTCAATTAAATATTTAGAAAGTTTAATTCAATTTTTTTCTAAGACTTATCTTCATATTTTAGAAAGAAATAAAAATATTTTGTATATATAGATTACATCCCTTTTTGGTGAAATCTCAAAATTACATTCTATATGTACAAAATTTAGTCTTTAAATGAAAATCCACGCGCTCAAACATGCGCGTACAAGCCACGACATATCAAACATTCTTTTCCACGACGTATCACCTGGGTTTGAGTAGCATTGGCCACGGAGGTTCGAGATTTAACATTGTCTCCTCCGGCCCCAAAGGATTAGCCTCCGGCCCCAAAGGATTAGTCTTTGGGCCTAGAAAGCTTTTGGGATCAATTATGAGTTATAAAAAAAAAATCCTCAAAAAAAAAAATTCTAAATAAAATCTGAGAAAAATATTATATTTTCCTATCTAACTCATGTTATAGAACTGCCGTATACTTTTTTATTATATTTTATTAATAGAGAATCATAAACTCGAATAGAGAAAACAAATTGTACTCATAAGTTTGCTTACTACTATTACATTTGGTTTTAAGTTGAGGAGTATTTTGAAAATACAAGAATAGCGCCTAACGATTTATTAATCAAGGGTATTTTCTATGGCATATTTCAAATTCATTACCTTCATTACTTTATATTTGATTCAAAACAACAACAAAAATATTAAACAACTTAAAGATATTAGAATAGAAACTCTTTGAACTGACAAAGAGGACAAGGAGTCCACAAGAGGTTGTCCACGAAATTGAAGCACTATCAATTAAAATACGATAACCAATCTCAACTTAACGTATAAAATTCAGTTTAAAGGAATTTTGAACAAAAACTAAATGTGTCTCCTTTTTCTTATTATTTGGTGTGTTTCTCACCACTATTTGAAACGTAAAATTGTATTGATATAAATGAAATATTTAAAAAGAATTTGAAGATATGATGTTCATTTTGGCTTAGTCAACAAAAAATAATGTTTTAAAAATTAAGTCAGCGAAAATTTCATGTTTTGAATGACTATATAGAAAATTCATGATTTAAATAGTTTAAATTCGAAAGTTCGTGAATTAAATGGTATTTTTCTCGTTAAAAATGCCTTTACCCATATATCCTACGGTGATATGGTCTTAAAAAGTGATATATCATGAAAGTTGAATGTGCTAAAGTCAGACTTAGACGTAAGCTTCTTAACTAAGACCATTGCACCATGTAATTAATTAAGCTCACTTATGTGTAATGGGCTTTGTACTGTTTTGTGTTTTAGAATACAGTTAATCCTAAATATAGTTGTATTATTATTGAAGATGGTGGTAAGAAAAAGATAAGGAAGTAGCGAGAAAGTAATTTTAAAAGCGGATAAAACTCTTTCTTCAGTAATCACTACAAATCAACAGTATCATATCATTAGTTGTTGTAAATTCACTCCCAACAGTATGAGTACATATGTAATAATGTAAGCAATGTGTAAAGAGCAGATTTCAATCTGTAGAATTTCAAAAGTGTCGTTTTATACCTCAACTTTAATGCATGCCAATTTCAACCCAAACTAGATATTTTCAAATAAACTACATGAGCTACCAAATTTATGACGAAATCAACATTACATTAACCAAATTGAAAATGATCAACTATGATGAGTGAAATGACATATGTACAATGTTTGCTAAGTCAGAATATGTACAAATTATGTTGAGTTAGATGACACATGTAAAAAAAAATTAAGAAATGTTTTTCTTAACTAAGTTTAGAGCAAATAATACCAAATTCTTGAAAATTGTTACACGAACCAAATAGATAACTAAATCTAAATTTTATACATATATATATATATATATATTCATTACTAAACCAACTTACTCTTAGTGTATATAGGATTGACACTATAAAAAATGATAGTGTCTAAAATCTTAATTTATTATTATTATTTTCTTTTTAAAAAACCCAACCCGTCAATTAACTCACCGAGGGGTGGTCTTTGTATAATACATAGATGTCATCTATTTACAGAAGAAGGAAATAAATCTTAATAGTGTGAACTTCTAAAAATGAAGATGCGGAGAAATAAATGAGTTCACACTATTCAATCACTCAGCTGTTTCTCTTCATCTTCTCTTTAAATCTCTATGCGTTGTATATTACAGTCACATTTTTGGCGAGATAATATGGAATCACGTTCTTTTTGGGAAATATGGAATCACGTTTTTAGCGGGAAAATATGGAATCACGTTTTTGGCTGGAAAAATAAAAACACGTTTATGGCGGGAAAAATATGGTATCACGTTTTTGGCGGAAAATTTTAGGTTGTGAAAGACTGATGGAAGAAATTTAATTAAATTAGGCTTGTGATTTAATAAAATATGTTTAGACAATTGATTTGGGTAAACGATGACCAAATCAAATTATACTGCTTCTGTTTAGCCTAGATGACCATGTTTCTTAGACGACAAAACGACGTTGGAAGTCGTTTTCTTCCTCTATGGATCCGCGCTATGGCAACAATTCAACAAAAAGTAAAGAGAATTTGTGGATTTTTTTAGGGCTAGGGAGTTAGATTTGTGAATTATGAATCGATTTTGAGATTTAGTTTCTTCAGTTTGTTAAACAACGTCGTTTTGTGGTCTAAAATGGAAGCAACTCACGGATAGTTAACCATGTCTTTGCAATTTTAAGAGAAACTAAACGTCGTGTTTAAATCGACTAAGTCAACAAAACTTAGCTATTTTACGGAAAAGTCAACAAAACTTTGTGATTAAAATAATTTCTTTAAAGTTCGGGATTAAATCGTCCCAAATTTGAAAGTTCGGGATTTTTATGACATTTTTCCCAAATTTGGTTTATCTATTATTGAATAAGACATACGAAACACTATATATTAATTGCGTTGTTCATTTAAACCAATGAAGTGTTAATGGCCTAGTGGTTATGTAGTTAGTATAGAAGTGGTTGGTCAAAGGTTCGAGCCTTGCTGTCGTGAATATTTTTAATTACTATCTAACCAAAACGACGTCGTTTTACCACGTCATCAAACGATTGATGACGTGTCATCTGAAGTGGAATCCGTGTTAAGTTTTTGTATTATTCAGCACGAAATGAAATCTGCAGGTACTAAATTCAAATTTACAATAAGCTCAGGTATGATATAGCACAACGACAAGTCAACTGTATGAAATTAACATATCTAAATAGTCGAGGTATGAAAAAACCCATTTTCCTAGCGCGTACCATTCAAAGTCACTATATATTCTGCTAATTGTTTGTAGTAACACTTATCTAATATATTAAAAGAGTAGTAAGCAGGCTCACGTTCACTCTCAAAAACGGATTACCTTTTTACCTTTAATGAAAAATATTTTTCGTCTCCAAAAAGCCGACTTTTATGTTTAAGATCGAAAACTTTTTAAGCCGGCTTTGTTGGTTTAAACCGATTTTTTAGAATTTTGAAGTTTTCGATTTTAAACCAAACGTAAAAAAGTCCGTCGAAAATACAACTCCTTACTTCAAACCCTACCGTTTGTATTCAGCCTCCATAATTCCATAGAGAGAAAAACGATTAGCTTAGCTTCTATCATAATTAAAAATTTATATTTTAATACTATTCTTTGTGTTTCATGTTATTCATCATCATATAATTTTCTTCAATGTTTGTGTAGTGCTTATTTAGATAGCAATATAAACAATTCCTACATCTTTGTCTAACCTTATTTCACCTTTTGAATCAGTTATATTCTCTAAGTTTATTTGTTTTATTTTCATTGGAGTAACTTTCTAATTATTACGTTTGCTAAGTATTGAAGATGATATTATAAAAGACGTTAAGTTGGACTTGGAAAATATGGAAATAACATGTAAACTTAAAATATCATGCGGCGCCAATAAATAATTATATAAGTATGTAGTTTAGTGTGGACCACAAAGAGAGTTCGATGCTAGGTCCAGTTTGTTTTCAACATATTTAAATTTAACACTTATATTTCAAAAAAAAATAAAAACATTTTGTATGTTGTTATTCAAAATCAAAACTTTACTTAAAAATTATAAAAAACCTTAAAACCTAAGCGTTAAATCTTTTATAATACGTGATAACATGTTGAACTTATACACCACTGACGGACCACAAAGGGACTGAATGCTCGGCCCAGTTTGTTTTCAACGTATTAAAATTTAACACTTAGATTTAACCCAAAAAAAATTATTAAAAATTAAAACTATTTTTGCTTAAAATTTGATTAAAAAACCTTGATATGTAGTTGTAAATCAGGAAAATAGAAATGAAAAACATAAAATCTTTTCTTCTTTATGTATATTTTTAAATCAAAATCAATTGCTCTTAAATTTTTTATTTTTTTTTTTAAGTTAGAAAAGTTGAAATATACCTGTGATATTTAAGTATCCTGAGGGCTGAGGCGAGGCGACTCCATCCGTGGTCGAACCTTGAGTCACCATCGAACCTTGAGTCTCCACCCTGAACCTTGAGTCACCATAATATATATAATACGTGAATCACAAGGCTGTAACATGTTTGATGATGAACTAAAAAGTACACAAAATGGCTTGCATTTGCATCAATCCAAAATCGTATATGCATATACACACACCTATGAGATTCAGTTCTTTAAGTTGCAGACTGGTAATAATAAGTCTACATGTGGTCGAGAAGCAACATGAGCTCAGTAGTAATAAAATAAAACAATGCCAATGGAAACTCGCAAATCAAATCAGTATACCTCAGGTTATGAATGTAGTAATGCTGATGCTACATGATCATCAAATCTTCATGATAATAGAGAACAACATCAAAGACCTGCAAAGACAAGAGAACAAACAACAGAAAAGTAACCAAGAACAACATACCTCCTTGTCTGAAACTTCCTTGTCTGCAGATCCAAAATCGTATATGCATATAAATACACCAATGAGATTCAGTTCTGTATGTTGCAGACTGGTAATAATAAGTCTATATTTGGTCGAGAAGCAACATGAGCTATCAAATAAAACAGATGCCAAACTCGCAAATCAGATCAGTATACCTCAGGTTATAAATGTAGAAATGCTGATGCTACATGATCCTTCTCCTTTTTGATAATAGATAAGAACATCAATGACCTGCAAAGACAATATATATATACTAATATAACCAAAATAAAAAACAACAGAGAAGTAGAACAAGCATACCTTCTCCTATCAGAAGGCCTGAAAAACCATATAAGAAGGGAGATATAAAGGAGACAGAGAGAAGCACGAATACTCATTACAAAACCAAAGAGAGTAATACTAACCAAATACGTGAATCATAAGTCCAACATTGGCTTGCATCAATCGTATACTCTTATGTATAGCAGACATGTTATTCTATGTGGTCGGGAATACGCTTACGAGATTCAATGAAGACACAAATCGAATCAAAACACAATAAACTCAACTTGTAAGACACAAGACATCAACAACAAGAAGAGATAGAGCTGTACCGTGAAGGGAAAAGAGGAAGAAGACGAACCAGAAGAAGACGAACCAAAAGCAGAGGTTAGATCGCCACCACGTCTCAAGCCTCGATCGCCACCACGTCTCAAGCCACAGCACCCTATGATCGCCACCATGTCTCAAGCCACAGCACCCTATGATCGCCACCATGTCTCAAGCCTCAGCATTCTATGATCGCCATGTTTGCATATCTTGATCATCAAACCGAATCTCAGAACAACAAATCAACCAGAGGAAATCTATAAAGGTCGAAGCTTTACACCAACGATGAATCAGAGAATCGAAAGCGAAGAGGGATCTTGGATCTTGCATCGGTTGTGTTCTTGGTTGCCCTGATTGTGCCAACATGCAAGTTTGTTCCGGCAATTGCGGCGATGACAACATATCTGTGGTAAGTGATAAGCATTCTAGACCTCTCACGTTTAAACACTGTCCTTGTGCGACTTTTCCTGATCCTGATGATGACTATTTTCACGTCTCTCAAGAAAATTTCTGTGCACGGTACAGTCTCGCTGCACCTGAAGTCAACTCCGTATTCTGACTTCGATGTCCCAATGAAATTACTATACACCACTTTGCTCACTTCCACTGCCGAAGAACGAAGAAGCGTTGAGTTGAGAGAAAGAGTATATATTAATATTTATAAGCAAAATTCATTAAGAGGTTTAAAAGAAAAGGAAATTAATAATTATCTCAATCATAACGGTTATATTAATATGAGTTTAAGGAAATCAATACCGAGATTTTGTTTTTGTTAATTTTCTTATATCCAAAATTTGTTAATATGACAGTTACTATCGATAGACTTAGTTTAGTATCTTCTTAGATAGTATATGTGTGATACGATACCAAAGTTCTGCGAAACAAAGATTTTATAAGCAGGTCACAGTATCAAAGTTCCTCACTAGTTAGAAACAAAAATCACAGATAAACAAATTTTGGATGATTGGAAACAGCAGAATCATTCCTATAACATTCACAATCTTAACACCAACATTGTCTTCAACTCATCAAAGCATCGCTAAGCTCCAGACAGGCCAAGAAGGAAAAGGAGAAAAACAGATGGACTAGCACGCATTCATTACTCCAATTTCTCGAGTTCTGACATCCTTTCGATGATCGCCTGCAAGTAAAAAATTGTTCCCAGCATTTAAAAGTTAGCGGTTGTGCAAAGGAGTGTGTTAGTGAAAGAGGAAAGCTTGAAATCAAAAATCCATACCCTTTTGCTTGTTTCTTGAAGCTCCCCAGCAAGAATGAATTCATCGAGTATCAGATACACCTTTTAATTGAAATCACAGGGAATTAGTTAGCAAGTATTAGAGTACAAAAACAGATCAAACCTAGACACACAGAAGCATCCATATAGTTAGACACAAATGGGGAATGCTTTTGAGAATGCTGCAGATATATATTTATCTAACAGGTCATGATGGTCAGCTTAGAATTGGGACAAATACAAAGAGAAAAGAATGAAACTAGCTTTTAATTTTAGCAAACACATGATAATAGAGAACAACATCAAAGACCTGCAAAGACTATATATATATACTAATAACCAAAATCAAAAACAAGAGAACAAACAACAGAGAAGTAACCACGAACAAACATACCTCCTCCAATCAAAAGGTCTGAAACTTCCTTGTCTGCAGATCCAAAATCGTATATGCATATATACACACACCAATGAGATTCAGTTCTGTATGTTGCAAACAGGTAATATCAATTCTTTATGTGGTCGAGAAGCAACATGAGCTATCAAATAAAACAGATGCCAAACTCGCAACTCAGGTTATAAATGTAGTAATGCTGATGATACATGATCCTTCTCCTTTTTGATAATTGTGAGGAAGTCCTCTTGATCAAATCTTCATGATAATAGATAAGAACATCAATGACCTGCAAAGACAATCTATATATACTAATATAACCAAAATAAAAAAACAAGAGAACAACAACAACAGAGAAGTAGAACAAGCATACCTTCTCCTATCAAAAGGCCTGAAAAACCATATAAGAATGGGAGATATAAAGGAGACAGAGAGAACCACGAATACTCATTACAAAACCAAAGAGAGTAATACTTAACCAAATACGTGAATCTTAAGACCAATGATTGATGAACTAAATAGCATCACAAATTGGCTTCCATCAATCGTATACTCTTATGAGATTCAGTTCTGTATGTAGCAAACATGTTATTCTATGTGGTCGGGAATACGCTTACGAAATTCAATGAAGACACAAATCGAATCAAAACAATTCTGTAATTCCAAAAGGCAAAAGATTAAAGTTCTCAACTTGTAAGACACAAGACATCAACAACAAGACCATATGCAGACAGAGGAACAAGAAGAGATAGAGCTGTACCGTGAAGGGAAAAGAGGAAGCAAGAGCACCACCATGAAGACGAAGCAGAGGTAGATAGATCCCAAGACGAACCAGAAGAAGAGGAACCAAAAGCAGAGGAACCAAAACCAGAAGAAGAAGATCGCCACCACGTCTCAAGCCTCAGCATTTTATGATCGCCCTGTTTGCATATCTCGATCATCAAACCGAATCTCACAACAACAAATCAACCAGAGGAAATCTATAAAGGTAGAGAAGCTTTACACCAACGATGAATCAGAGAATCGAAGGCGATGAGGGTTATGCTTTCTTGTTCGACAAGAGAACGAACTAAGGACATTGATTTGTAGGGTTTAGAAGAAAAAGAAGAAGAAGAAGAAGAAGAAGAAGAAGAAGAAGAAGCGTTGAGTTTAAGCGTTGAGAGAAACAGAGAATTTTGATGTCTCGATCAAAAGGAAGAGCGGAGAAGAAGCGTTGAGTCGAGGAAAGTGTAAATTTTTAATATTTATAAGCAAAATTCATTAAGAGGTTTAAAAAGAAAAGGAAATTGATAATATCTCAATCATAACGGTTATATTAATTTGAGTTTAAGGAAATCAATATCGTGATTTTGTTTTTGTTAATTTTCTTCCTCACAACCGTAACTAGGCCTGGGCAAAATATCCGAACCCGAATACCCGAACCGAATCCGACCTGTAATACCCGAACCCGTTTTACTTCGGTTTTTAAGAAATACCCGATCGGTTTTTATTCTCAATACCCAATAGGTATCAGGTATTTACCCGAACCGAACCCGCATACCCGTGGGTACTTTTAAGTACTTGAACACATGTATGTAGTAATAGGTTTCCTTACCTGTAAAGAAGTTCATTGATGAGTTTAAGTTACTGAGGCAACTTCATCTCTGTCATTGTTTTTAAAAATTGTTTAAAATTGTTTTTAGTTTTTAAAAGGTTTGGTTTTATGTAACAGGTCATGATGTATGTATAATCTTGGTTAAATGTTGCCATCTTGGGATGATTCTTCTTTCTTAGTTTCTTCCATTTATCAACTCAAATATTTTCATGTTCACTTTCATTAATTTAAGACTTTAAGTTATGCTTTTGTTAGTTTGGTTTCTTATTTTGTCAGTGACTTGTTTGATTTTAATCTCTGGAATGTTCAAAACTTGGTTAAATTTGTTTACTAGTAATATGTTCTTTCAAAAATTTGTTAGTTTTGACAAATAGTTTCGGACTTATGGGTACTTTGGGTAATTTCGGGTCGGATTTTGGTATGTACTACTCATACCCAAATATATTTTGGGTAATTTTTGGATCTCTTAAATCATTACCCAAAGTACTTGTACCCGAAAAGGAACCGAACCGAACCCGATCCAAAGTTTTATAAATACCTATTAGGTTCCTAAATTACTAACCCCGAAATACCCGAACCCGAAAAACCCGACCCGAATACCCAAATGCCCATGCCTAACCGTAACAACTTAATTTCAATGTGTAAAAATATTTTTGAATCTTGTTAATTTTAAAAGAGAATTTAGCGAAAATCAAAGATATATGTTTAACCCGTTAGTTATATACTATTAACAAATTGAAAAATCCTACAACTATTTTATTCACCTATTCTTGAGGAGTTATTTTACTAATTGTTTTTATGAAAAAAAATGTAAATTATCAAACCTAGTTTTATATAATAAGTTTCTCCATTACACTAGGCATGACCACGGTTACGATTATCACGGTTACGATTTATTAATCATCGATTACGGTTATAAATTTTTTTAAACCATAATCTTAATTTTTTTATATAAGGTTAAAACTGTTACGGTTATATACGATTACGGTTAAATACGGTTGCAATTATTTGATGATTATGATATAGATAATATTATAAACAAAATTTTATATTTTCTTACCATATCAAATAATGTTTATTTACAATATGAAAATAAAGGTATTTATATGATTCAAATATTTATAGTAAATTAGTTAAAAATGATTTTTGTTTAATCAAACACAATTACAATTAAATAAATTAATGGTTATGAACCTAAAAATATTGAAAATATTTTTTTTTATTTGAATAATGAAAATGAGTAGTAGAGTGGATTAGAATTACTAGTTGATACATTAAACCATTTAAAACATTATTTTAATGAAATAATACGATAAATAGTAACCTCACTAGTTGAAACAAAAATCAAAGATAAACAAATTTTGGATGATTGAGAACAGCAGAATCATTCCTATAACATTCACAATCTTAACACCAACATTGTCTTCAACTCATCAAAGCATCGCTAAGCTCCAGACAAGCCAAGAAAGAAAAAGAGAAAAACAGATGGACTAGCGCGCATTAACCATCATTACTCCAACTTCTCGAGTTCTGACATCCTTTCGATGATCGCCTGCATGTATAAATTTGTTGCCAGCATATAAAAGTTTAGCGGTTGAGCAAAGGAATGTGTGAGAGAAAGAGGAAAGCTTAAAACAAAAATCCATACCCTTTTGCTTGTTTCTTGGAGCTCCCCAGCAAGAATGAATTCATCGAGTATCAGATACACCTTTTAATTGAAATCACAGAGAATTAGTAGCAAATATTAGAGTACAAAAACAGATCAAATCTAGACACACAGAAGCATCCACATAGTTAAACACAAATGGGGAATGCTTTTGAGAATGCTGCAGATATTTATTTATCTAACGGGTCATGATGGTCAGCTTAGAATTGGGATGTATACAATGAGACGAGAACGAAGATAGCTTTTGATTTTAGCAAACACAAGCTTTCATTTTGTCGACCCTTAGAAGCTTCATGGATGCAAATCTTCATTTTTCCCTTATAAACATTTAGTTCAAAGCTTCTAAGCAGAGAAATGACGAAGCAACATCGGTTTATTCGAAATAAGTATACAACATCCCCGGTTTATTCGAAATAAGGGTTAAAGGATCCAAAAGAAGCAGTTTGAGAAAATAGATATAAAAAGAGTAAGAGCAACAAAAGGAGTAAGCTAACGTAAAATATCCATCGAAAATACACCTCCTTACTTGAAACTCTAAAAAATATGTCGTTTACTTCAATAAATACTACAATTTTTGTTCAGCCTCCATAACTCGATAGAGAGAAAAACGATTAACTTATAGCTTCTAACATGTTTACAAAATTTTATTTGAATACTAATCTTTGTGCTTCATGTTATTCATCGTCATATAATTTTTCTTTCCTCTTGGTGTAGTGCTTATTTAGAAAGCAATATAAAAAAAATTCCTACAGCTTTGTTAACTAACCTTACTTCACCTTTTAAATCAGTATTATTCTTTAATTTTATTTTATTTTATTTTCAATTTTGGTAAATTTGGAATAACTTTTTCTTCTTCTAATTATTACAATTGCTAATTATTGAAGATGATCTTATAAAAGACGTTAAGTTGGACTTGGAAAATATGGAAATATCCTGTAAACTTAAAATATCAAGTATATAACTTGGAAAACATCAACAACTACCATTGAATAACGTAAATCAGTATAGACCATAAAGAGAGTTTGATGCTAGTTCTGGTTTGTTTTCAACGTATATAAATTTAACAACATGATTTAGTAAATTTACTAAAAATGATAATTTTACTTAAATTATAAAAAACCTTAAAACCTAAGCGTTAAATCTTTTACGATACGTGATAACATGTTGAACTTATACACCACTGACGGACCACAAAGGGATTGGATGCTCGGCCCAGTTTGTTTTCAACGTATTAAAATTTAACACTTAGATTCTACCAAAAAATTAAAACTATTTTTACTTGAAATTTGATTTAAAGAACCTTGATATTTAGTTGTAAATCAGAAAAATAGAAATTAATACATAAAATCTTTTTTTCTTTATGTATCTTTTTATATCGAAATCATTTTTTCTTAATTTTTTTTTTTTTTTAATTAGAAAAGTTGAGATATACCTGTAATATTAAGTATCTGAAGGTTGAGGCGACTCAGTCCGTGGTCGTTTCTGAAGTTTGCTACACGTAAATAGAAAACAAACCCATTCAGTTCTGTAAGTTGCAGACAGGTAATAATAAGTATATATGTGGTCGAGAAGCAACATGAGCTCAGTAGTTATAAAATAAAACAATGCCAATGGAAACTCGCATATCAAATCAGTAATATACCTCAGGTTATAAATGTAGTAATGCTGATGGGTTTGATAATTGTGGGGAAGTCCTCTTGATCCAAATCTTCATGATAATAGAGAACAACATCAATGACCTGCAAAGACACTAATAACCAAAATCAAAAGCAAGAGAACAACAACAACAGAGAAGTAGAAACTAGTAGCTCACCTATGAGATTCAGTTCTTTAAGTTGCAGACAGGTAATAATAAGTTTATATGTGATCGAGAAGCAACATGAGCTCAGTAGTAATAAAATAAAACAATGCCAATGGAAACTCGCAAATCAAAACAGTATACCTCAGGTTATGAATGTAGTAATGCTGATGCTACATGATCCTTCTTCTTTTTGATAATTGTGAGGAAGTCCTCTTGATCAAATCTTCATGAACTATAGAGAACATCAATGACCTGCAAAGAAGAGAACAACAACAGAGAACAACATCAAAGACCTGCAAAGACAAAATCAAAAACAAGAGAACAAACAACAGAGAAGTAACCAAGAACAAACATACCTCCTCCAATCAAAAGGTCTGAAACTTCCTTGTCTGCAGATCCAAAATCGTATATGCATATATACACACACCAATGAGATTCAGTTCTGTATGTTGCAAACAGGTAATATCAATTCTTTATGTGGTCGAGAAGCAACATGAGCTATCAAATAAAACAGATGCCAAACTCGCAAATCAGATCAGTATACCTCAGGTTATAAATGTAGTAATGCTGATGGTACATGATCCTTCTCCTTTTTGATAATTGTGAGGAAGTCCTCTTGATCAAATCTTCATGATAATAGATAAGAACATCAATGACAAAGACAATGTATATATACTAATAACCAAAATCAAAAACAAGAGAACAACAACAACAGAGAAGTAGAAACTAATAGCTCACCAAGAACAAGCATACCTCCTCCTATCAAAAGGCCTGAAAAACCATATAAGAATCTTAAGACCAACATTGGCTTCCATCAATACGCTTATGATATATATAAAGGAGACAGAGAGAAGCAAATACGTGAATCTTAAGACCAACATTGGCTTCCATCAATACGCTTATGATATATATAAAGGAGACAGAGAGAAGCAAATACGTGAATCTTAAGACCAACATTGGCTTCCATCAATACGCTTATGAGATTGTAATTCCAAACAAACTGTATCAATCATATACTCTTATGAGACTGTATTTCCAAACAAACTGGACGCAAATCAAATCAAATCAATTGTAATTCCAAAAGGCCAACATGATTGATGAACTAAATAGTATCACAAATTGGCTTGCATCAATCGTATACTCTTATGAGATTCAGTTCTGTATGTAGCAGACATAAAAGTTCTCAACTTCTAAGACACAAGACATAAAAACCAGACCATATGCAGACAGAGGAACAAGAAGAGATAGAGCGGTACCTTGAAGGGAAAAGAGGAAGCAAGAGCACCACCATGAGGACGAAGCAGAGGTTAGATAGATCCAAAAACGAACCAGAAGAAGAGAGATCAAAAGCCTCGATCATCACCACCACGTCTCAAGCCTCAGCACCCTATGATCATCAAACTAAATTGTATAAATAATAAATAATAAGAGATTCCTGTTTTTGTATTTTACAATATTGAGTAACACAACATGGTGGAAGCAAGAGCACCACGTCTCATGAGGACGAAGCAGAGGTAGATAGATCCCAAAAGCCTCGATCATCACAACCACGTCTCAAGCCTCAGCATTCTATGATCGCCACCACGTCTCAAGCCTCAGCACCCTATGATCGCCGTGTTGCATATCTCGATCATCAACGAGAGGAAAGCTATAAAGTTTGAAGCTTTTTCACCGAAGATGAATCAGAGAATCGAAGGAGAAGAGGGAACGAACTTAAGAGATTGATTTGTAGGGTTTAGAAAGAAGAAGAAGAAAGAACGGAGAAGAAGAAGTGAGAAACAGAGAATTTTGATTTCTCGATCTCGGTTTGAGTTGAGAGAATTAAAGAGTTAATTTTTAATATTTATAAGCGAAATTAATTAAGAGGTTAATTAAAAGAAAAGGAAATTGACAACGGTTATATTAATAGGAGTGTAAGGAAATCAATACCGAGATTTTGTTTCTGTTAAATTTTCTTCATCATAACGGTAACAATTTAATTTCAATATGTAAAACGTTTTGAACCTTTTTAATTTTAAAAGAGAATTTGGCAAAAAATATATTTTTTTAAACCGTTAGTTATGTTATTAACTAATTGAACTATTTTATTGACCTATTCTTGAGGAGCTATTTTACTAATTGTAAATTATCAGACCAAGTTTTATATAATAAGTTTCTCCATTACATTAGGCATGACAACGGCTACGGTTTGTTGACCATCAATTACGGTTATAAATTTTCTTTAACCATAACTTTAACCTTTATATATACGGTTAAAACGGTTACGGTTATATACGGTTATAGTTAAATCCGGTTACGGTTAAATACGTTTACGGTTATTTGATGATTATAATATAGATAATCATATATATAAAAGTAAGGTTTCACTCTCTACTTATTGGTGGAAAAATATTTAAGGCTTAATTTTTTTTTTTTAAATAAATAAAGAAATGTTTATGACAATCATTCAATAAAAAATTTAATTACACTATAAGTTATAATCAAATGGCAAAGAAGATAAAAGAACTTAATCATATATCATTCAACAAAATAAATAAATGTTTATGATAATCATTCAATAGAAAATTTAATTACAGTATAAGTTATAATCAAATGGCAAAGAAAATAAAAGGACTTAATCATATATCATTCAACAAAATAAATAAATAAATAAATGTTTATGACAATCATTCAATACAAAATTTAAGTACACTATAAGTTATAATCAAATGGCAAAGAAAATGAAAGTACTTAATCATATATCATACAACAAATTTTATAAGGCTTATTGGTGGAAAATTATTTAAAATCATATATATAAAAGTAAGGTTTCACTCTCTTTATTGTTCCATTTTGTATTTATTTTTAAAATATAATATTTATTTTTAATTAAACCAAAAAAACATATTTAATCATATACATTAATCCATACTTTAGATTCACACTTTACTACTAAAATTAAACTGAAAATTATATAAATTTCCAAAGACTATTGGTTTTCTTTATTGAATTCCAATTAAACACACTATAAATTATAATTATAACTCCTCTAATTAAATTATTTTAAAAATTTAACTTACATCACTTCTTATCATATAAATAGTCATTCTCACATCCTTCTCTACCATATCTCATATCTTCATTATTCTCTTTGTTTTTTTTTTAAAAGTTCTTGCATGGGGTGAAAACTCATTTAAAATATCATTGTAAGAGTTTGATTAATTATTTAGTTTAAACTTTTGTTTTCAATTTTATTTATTTTTTGTTTTTATGTATTTCTTTATGTCTTCATTTTTTTATATTTTTAAATGTAATACATATGTATAATAATATTTTATGCTTTTTTTTTTCGTCAAACAAATAATTATATTTGATAATTGTGAAAATCATAATACAAATGTTCTGAAAGCCATGGAGGCGGGTTCAAAAAATCAGAATAAAAAGGAACCATATTACAACCATAAGAAGCAAGCACATGAGCCACTTTGTTACAATGTCTATTACAAAATTCAAAAGAAATATTGGAGAACTTAGTAGCCCACACAATAATATTTTATGCTTATAAGAAAATCAAACTAAAGAAACCATCTTCATTATTTTACATTGGATGTTTGTTTCTTTCTCACATATTCATGTATATTTATTTTAATTTCAAAAGTATGTAATTTTTTAACAAAATAAACTTTTTGTTATATAATTATCAAACCAATTTGTAAGACATTCTTTTAAGAATAATGATCCTTATATTTAGTTTGTGATTCAACATGTAATAATATAAACAACATAATAATTTTTGTTAACTTTGAATTTTATACTTGATTTCCTATATAAAAAAAAATTTCATATTCAATTTTCTATCTATTATATATACTACGACGATGAAAAATATAATTAAACCTAGAGATATAGCTTAAATTAAGAGGAATATAAAAACAAATTAAAAATAAAATTATTCTTTGGGAATTTTTTAAGGTTTCTCC
>NW_006238923.1:16114142-16130638 GCF_000375325.1 Capsella rubella
TATTTTTAATTAAACCAAATATCTAACACATTTAGTCATATACTTTAATTCATACTTGAAATCCACGCTTTACTATTAAATTGTAACTTAAATTATATAATCTTTCAATTGACTATTTGTTTCCTCCATTCAATTTCAGTTAACACACTATAAAATATAATTATAACTCCTCTAATTTAATTATTTTAGAATTATAACTTACATCATATTTTATCCTATAAATATTCATTGTTACATCCTCGTCCACCATATCTGATATTCTCAATATTTCTTTATTTAATTTATAATGTTCTTGCATGGGTTGAAAGCTCAATTAAGATATCATTGTAAGAGCTTGATTATATATTTGGTTAAAACTTTTGTTTTCAATTATATTTCTTCTTTATTTTATGTACTTCTTCATTTTTTCATTGTTTTATACTATTAAATATATAATACATATGTATAATAATATTTTATGGCTATAAGGAAATTACTTTATCGATGGGATTCAAAACTATTGATTTCTGACCATCGCACCATAAGAAAATCAAGCTAAATAAACCATCTTCATTGTTTTACTTTATATGTTTTTTTCTTTCTCACAAATTCATGTATATTTATTTTATTTTCAAAGTATGTAATTATTTTAACAAAATAATTTTTGGTTATATTCAAACCAATTTGTAAGACATTGAAATAAAGAAAAATTTTATACACAAATAAAGGTAATTTGTGTGTATATTTATAAGTTTACACACATATATGGATAAATTTTAACATTTTTAGTGGTTGTTTTGATAAAGTTTGAAAAGGGGGTAAATTTAAAAAGTGGTATTTTTAAAAGGGTATTTTCTAAATTCTCCCAAAATCATTCCTATTTTTATCATTAACAATATTATTGTTTTATCAAAAAATACTTAAAAGCACAAAAAAAATTACTATCAAAATTGAACAATTAATCAACGAATAAATTCAAAAGATATGGATGTATGCTTCTATTGTATGATTTAAATAAATAAAATGTAAAAATGTCATAAACATTAAAATTTATTTAATCTATTTTTATAAGTAATAAATAAATTAAAATAATTAAATAAATATACAACAACCCGCGCATATGCGCGGGAAATTACCTAGTATATATAAACAAAGTTTTATATTTTCTTACCATATCAAATAATGTTTATTTTCAATATGAAATAAAGGTATTTATATGATTCAAATATTTATAGTAAATTAGTTAAAAATTATTTTTAATTAATTAAAAACAACTACAATTAAATAAATTAATGGTTATGAACCTAAAATTATTTAAAATAAATTATTTTTGATTTGAATAATGAAAATGAGCAGTAGAGTGAATTAGAATTACTAGTTGACACATTAAACCATTTAAAACATTATTTTAATGAAATAATTTTTATTAAAGGTTAACCATATGGTTATGGTTGATAACGGTTACTTTTTATAACCATGACTAATTTATTTTTACGGTTAACGGTTACAAATTTTAACTGTTTTATACGGTTACGGTTTAAAAATAGTTCAGTTACGGGTAAATTACGGTTAATATTAGATTTTGGTCATGCCTACATTAAACTTAAAGTAATGGAACGATAATATTGTGGCTTTGTAAACTTATTTTTCATATTTTATACCGAATTAAAGTATCAAGACCGACATATAAATTATACAAAGATTGGCGAATGGCACAGAGTTATTAGCATACCGGATTTACTGATATTTGTAAGTTTTTATTTAATCTAATTATTTAATTCGATTTATTATTTGATATTTGTAATTTTTAATTTATATAAATATTCAAGTTTTTGTAAAAAATAATAAAATTTTAATTATTAAAAAACTTATTTTACCAAAATCATCGAGAATTTATGGACAAGAAAAACAAAGCAAAACTCGTAATCGCTCATAATTAATTGTCGGCTTCATCGTCCTTTTGCTTCTTCTTCCACCAAAATTAACTTTTTCCAGTAACGAAGCTAAATTAAAATTCGTTATTAGGGTTCTGCTCCTACTACGCCGTAATTTTGATTCCTTTAGTTTTTTGATTTCAGGGTCGATATGGAGATTGAGAGAAACGTTTCAGTCCCTGGTAAGAAGAATCTAGTTAAAGTCGAGTTCAAGCTTGGGACAGAGAGCTACATCATTGATTCATCAAACAAGGGTGATACTGTATTGGACCAATTGGTTTCGATGAAAGTTGAAAGTATGAAGATACTTAAAGATTTTATCACAAAGCATAATGTTCCAGATGATGATGATGTCCCCGACCAAATCTTGTCTGATGATGAAGAAGGTGATGATGTTGCTTCTCCTGTAATATGTCCTGTGAAACCTAAGAAGACAAAGATTTGAGTTCGTTTTTAGTTATCACTACTGTCTTGTTAGCTGGTGATTTGATCTTGAACCTTTGTCAAATTTTGTTAACAGTTTTGGGGTTTTCTAGAGAGAATTATGAGGTTTTGGATCTTGCTAGTTGGAATTTAGAAATGGTGTTACTGAGTTTATTACTGGAGATAGGTGATTGCATTGCTTGAGAAGAGCAAATCCATTGAATGATGCAGTTTCTTATCTCTGACGGATATAGTTGAGTTATTCAATAGCTCTACATGGAACTTCATCGAGACTCTTAGAACACTAAAGGGAAATGCTTGACTCGTATTATGGTATTAGGGGTATTGGACAAGAAACGTAGATGATACATATTTCCTGTGAGTCTTGTGTTTAGATATTGTTTAGTGTTGTGTTCAATTGAGTGGTAGACTTTGAACCTCTGTTAATTTTGCTGTTTGTGCAACAGTTTTGTTTGTCTAAGAAGAATATGATAACTTGGGTAAAACTATGGAAATGGGGTTTCTAAATTCTTACTTGGAGGTTGACTGTGTTGTGAAGAGCAAAGCATTGAGAGTTCATTATCTTGTTGAAGAGCTTGGGAGCTTTAGTGAGACTGGAAGAGCTTTAAGAGAACCAGAGGATAATGCTTGACTCGATATACTTAACAGAACCATGGTATTAATGGAATTAGATAAATGACTGATAGGTTCTGGTTTATTGGTTAGTGTTTGTGTTTATGTGCTCGATTGATTTGGGAACTAGTAAAGTCTCTCCTGGTTAAGTTGCGTTTGCTAGCTCAGTAAGTGTAACTTACTAGAATTGCAGAGTTGGGTGGTTAGAAAAGATACATGACTGATAAGCCATGACGGATAGTGTTTGTTTAACTTACTAGAGTTGCAGAGTTGGGTAGTTAGAAAAGAGATACATGACGGAGAACCCCTGGTTTATCTGTATTGGTTAGTCACTTACCGTTAGTGTATGTGTTCATGTGTGCTTAGATATTGTAGGACCTTGCAAAGTGTCTCTCTGTAAAGATGTGTTTTGCCAGCTCAGTAAGTCTTACTTGTTAGAGTTGAAGAGTTGGGGTTGGTAAGAAAAGTTCTCGTGTTGTTCCTGTGTTAATTCACTGCAATATAAGAGTTTCTAGGACCTGATGAATTAGGACCAATGGAAGACAGAGATGGTTTGGGCAATAGCCAAGGCCAGAGACATGGGCTAATGAATAGTTCACCGATGATCTTTAAAGCTGTTTCATAAATCAATTTATCAAAGAAAGTTGGATTTTGTTCACATTCCTCACGATTAGTCTTTCTATTTTGTTGATAATTTGACAGTTACTATAGTTAAGTATCCTCTCAGACTCAGATCGTATATTTGTGATGTGATACCGAAGTTCTGCGAAACAACCATTTTATACAGAATTCAATGTCTGCGATAAATAGAAACCTCACTAGTTGAAACGAAAATCACAGATAAACAAATTTTGGATGAATGAAAACAGCAGAATCATTCCTATATCATTCACAATCTTAACACCAACATTGTCTTCAACTCATCAAAGCATCGCTAAGCTCCAGCCACGCCACGAAATAAAAAGAGAAAAACAGATGGACTAGCACGCATTAACCATTACTACTCCATCTTCTCGAGTTCTGACATCCTTTCGATGATCGCCTGCAAGTAAAAATTTGTTGCCAGCATATAAAAAGTTTAGCGGTTGAGCAAAGGAATGTGTTAGTGAAAGAGGAAAGCCTGAAACAAAAATCCATACCCTTTTGCTTGTTTCTTGGAGCTCCCCAGCAAGAATGAATTCATCGAGTATCAGATACACCTTTTAAATGAATCACAGAGAATTGATAGCAAGTATTAGAGTACAAAAACAGATCAAATCTAGACACACAGAAGCATCCACATAGTTAGACACAAATGGGGAATGCAGATATATATTTATCTAACGGGTCATGATGGTCAGCTTAGAATTGGGATGAATACAATGAGACGAGAACGAAGCTAGCTTTTGATTTTAGCAAACACAAGCTTTCATTTGATAGACCGTTAGAAGCATCTTGGATAAAAATCTTCAGATTACCCTTAAAAACATTTACACTAAACTTGTTCAAAGCACCTAAGTAGAGAAATGATGAAGCAAAAATCCCAGGTTTATTCGAAATCAGTGGTTATACAGCATCATAAGCTAAACTTTAAGGGTTAAAGGATCCAAAGAAGCAGTTTTTGAGAAACTAAATATAAAAAGAGTAAGAGCAACAAAAGAGGTTTGGTACCTTGTGGAAATTAAACACCAAATCTAGCTCACAGACATTGCTGAAGAAATGGTCCAAAATCTCCACAAACAAATGGATACACTCCAGGTAAGCCAACTCATTTTCGGTTATATCCACGCACACGGAGAAAAACAATCTAGTATATTACCTTGTGTGTTCTAAACTGAAAATAGTTGCAGAACAGTTTTCTCATTCTAGCTCACAGAACAATATTGGTTTCTTAATCACCATTTCATGTCTCATAAGACACATATCTACTTCTCTATACAGATATTGAATGAGTTGGATTACTTCTACCTCAGCTTATAACAACATCTCAAACAACAACTAATACCTCAACCAGAGAAACTTCGCAGATTCGAATTCGACAGAGCAATGCTCCTATACTGTGCTAGTATCAACAGCCCTAAATATCATATACAAAACCTGGATTAAGAATCATATGCATTCCTACAATCTTGGTTCTTACTCACCTAATTTTCATGTCTCATTAAGGTTTTTTCAAGTTCTCTATAAAGATCTTAATACTAGAAAACTCAGCTCCAATGCCTCAACTGAAGAAATTTTTCATAATATCTACAAAAGCAATGGTTTTTTCAATCAAATCTACCATATAGTCTCTGGAGAACCCTAATCTCAATTGCGACTTTTATGTTTAAGATTGAAAACTTTTAAACCAAAATCGGCTTTGTTGGTTAAAACCGATCTTTCTAGAATTTTAAGTTTTCGATTTTGAACCAAACGTAAAAAAGTCCGTCGAAAATACAACTCCTTACTTGAAATCATACCGTTTGTGTTCAGCCTCCATAACTCCATAGAGAGAAAAACGATTAGCTTAGCTTCTATCATGATTTAAAAATTATATTTGAATACTAATCTTTGTGTTCATGTTAATTCATCATCGTATAATTTTTCTTTCATGTTCGTGTAGTGTTTATTTAGGAAGCAAGATAAACAATTCCTACAGCTTTGTCTAACCTTACTTCACCTTTTGAATCAGTTATATTCTCTAAGTTTATTTGTTTTATTTTCATTGGAATAATTTTCTAATTATTACGTTTGCTAATTATTGAACATGATCTTATAAAAGTCGTTACGTCGGGCTTGGAAAACATGGAAATATCTTGTAAACTTAAAATATCATGTGTCGCCAATAAATAATTATATAAGTATGTAGATTGGAAAACATCAACAAATCTCATTGAATAACACAAATCAGTATGAAAGAGTTCGATGTTAGGTCCGGTTTGTTTTCAACATATTTAAACTTTTCAAATTTTGTATGTTATAACTTTTCAAAATCAAAAATTTACTTAAAAGTTATAACTTTACTTAAATTATAAAAAACCTTAAACCTAAGCGTTAAATTTTTTACAATACGTGATAGCATGTTGAACTTACACACCACTGACGGACCACAAAGGGACTGGATGCTCGGCCCGATTTGTTTTCAACGTATTAAAATTTAACACTTAGATTCAACCAAAAAAAGATCATATTTAATTATTAAAAATTAAAACTATTTTTACTTGAAATTTGAATTTAAAAACCTTGATATTTAGTTGTAAAACAGGAATATAGAAATGTAATTCATAAAATATTTTTTTCTTTATGTATCTTTTTATATCGAAATCAATTTTTCTTAATTTATTTAATTTTTTAAAAGTTAGAAAAGTTGAGATATTACCTGTGATATTTAAGAATCCTGAAGGCTACAGCGACTCAAACGGTGGTCGTTTCTGAATTTTGCTAAACGTAATACAAAAACAAACCCATCAGCGCATTTCATAATTGTCAAAAAATCAAATTACTTTGATAAAACTAAAGACAACTATCACGAACCTGCTTATAAATATTCTCCTAGTCTCTAATGACTGAAGAAAACAGAGGATCGATGGAGATCATCATAAAGACATTCATCGAGCCTTGAGTCACCATCGAACCTTCTCCACCCTGAAACAAAAGCATAAGACTCAGTTCAAAACAAAGAGATGAATGATAAATATGATACGTGAATCACAAGGCTATAACATGTTTGATGATGAACTAAAAAGTACACAAAATGGCTTGCATTTGCATCAATCCAAAATCGTATATGCATTTACACACACCTATGAGATTCAGTTCTTTAAGTTGCAGAGAGGTAGTAATTATTCTATATGTGGTCGAGAAGCAACATGAGCTCAGTAGTAATAAAATAAAACAATGTCAATGGAAACTCGCAAATCAAATCAGTATACCTCAGGTTATGAATGTAGTAATGCTGATACTACATGATCCTTCTTCTTTCTTGATAATTGTGAGGAAGTCCTCTTGATCCAAATCTTTATGAACTATAGAAAAACCTGCAAAGAAGAGAACAACAACAGAGAAGAACATCAAAGACCTGCAAAGACAATATATATATACAAATATAACTAAAATCAAAAACAAGAGAACAACAACAACAGAGAAGTAGAAACTAATAGGTCTGAAACAAACAAACCTCCTCCTATCAAAAGGTCTGCAACTTCCTTGTCTACAGATCAATGGATTTGTCAGAAAACCATAGCTAACACTGTAACGCTCACATACAAATACATATAACTCTAACAGTTAAGCAACAGAGGAATTCTAACACAGAAATACACAAAAAATCATATAAGAAGGAGACAGAGAGAAGCACGAATACTCATTACAAAACCAAAGAGAGGAATACTAACCAAATACGTGAATCATCATAAGGCAAACATTGGCTTCCAGATTCAATGAAGACACAAATCGAATCAAAACAACTGTAATTCCAAAAGGCAAAAGAATGATGATTGCTACATAATAAACTCCTAAGACACAAGACCATATGCACAGAGAGGAACAAGAAGAGATAGAGCTGTACCGTGAAGGGAAAAGAGGAAGCAAGAGCACCACCATGAGGACGAAGCAGAGGTAGATAGATCCCAAAGACGAACCAGAAGAAGAGGAACCAAAAGCAGAGGTTAGATCGCCACCACGTCTCAAGCCTCAGCATTCTATGATCGCCCTGTTTGCATATCTTGATCATCAAACCGAATCTCACAACAACAAATCAACCAGAGAAAAGCTATAAAGGTAGAAGCTTTACACCAACGATGAATCAGAGATTCGATGGCGAAGAGGGTTATGCTTTGTTGTTCGACAAGAGAGAACGAACTAAGGATATTGATTTGTTGAAGAGAAAGAAGAAGAAGTGAGAGAAACAGAGAATTTTGATTTCTCGATCAAAAGGAAGAACGGAGAAGAAGAAAGTTTGAGAAGCTTTGAGTTGTTTAACAAAAAAGAAGAAGCTTTGAATTGACAGAAAGAGTTTTTTTAATTAAAAGAAAAGGAAACTGATGAGATCACAATCACAACGGTTATATTAATACCGAGATTTTGTTTCTGTTAAAGTTTCTTCATCACAACGGTAACATTTTGAACTTGTTAATTTTAAAAGAGAATTTACTGAAAAATATATAACTGTAATTTATAAACCTTCAGTTATACTATTAATTCATTGAAAAATCCTAGAACTATTTTATTGACCTATTCTGGAGGAGTTATTTTACTAATTATTTCATAAAAAATGTTAATTATCAGACCAAGTTTTATATAATAAGTTTCTCCTTAACACTACGCATGACCACGGTTACGGTTTATTAACCATCGATTACGGTTATAAATTTTCCTTAACCATAACTTTAACCTTTATGTATACGGTTACGGTTACGGTTATTTGATGATCATGATATAGATAATATTATAAACTTTTTCCGGTAACGAAGCTAAACTAAAATTCATTATTAGGGTTCTGCTCCTACAACGCCGTAATTTTGATTGCTTTAGTTTTTTGAATTCAGGTTCGATATGGAGATTGAGAGAAACGTTTCAGTCCCTGGTAAGAAGAATCTAGTTAAAGTCGAGTTCAAGCTTGGGACAGAGAGCTACATCATTGATTCATCAAACAAGGGTGATACTGTGTTGGACCAATTGGTTTCGATGAAAGTTGAAAGTATGAAGATACTTAAAGATTTTATCATAAAGCTTAATGTTCCAGATGATGATGATGTTCCCGACCAAATCTTGTCTGATGATGAAGAAGGTGATGATGATGTTGCTTCTCCTGTAATATGTCCTGTGAAACCTAAGAAGACAAAGATTTGACTTCTTTTTTTATTTATCGCTACATGTCTTGTTAAATCTTGAACCGTTGTCAAATCTGACTGTTTGTGTAACAGTTTTGGGTTTTCGAAGGAGAATTAAGAGGCTTTGGATCTTGCTAGTTGGAATTTAGATATTGTGTTACTGAGGTTTTACTGTAGATTGGAATTCAGATACACCTTTTAATTGAAATCACAGAGAAATAGTAGCAAAGTATTAGAGTACAAACACAGATCAAATCTAGACACACAGAAGCATCCACATAGTTAGACACAAATGGGGAATGCTTTTAAGAATGCTGCATATATATATTTGAATTACACACTTTTATTGGGATGAATACAATGAGACGAGAACGAAGATAGCTTTTGATTTTAGCAAACACAAGCTTTCATTTGATAGACCGTTAGAAGCTTCTTGGATGAAAATCTTCAGATTACCATTAAAAACATTTACACTAAACTTGTTCAAAACTTCTAAGCAGAGAAATGACGAAGCAACATCCCAGGTTTATTCGAAATCAGTGGTTATACAACATCATAAGCTAAACTTTAAGGGTTAAATGATCCAAAGAAGCAGTTAGAGAAACCAAATATAAAAAGAGTAAGAGCAACAAAGGAGGTTTGGTACCTTGTGGAAATTAAACACCAAACGTAAAAAAGTCCGTCGAAAATACAACTCCTTACTTGAAATCCTAAAGTTTGTGTTCATCCTCCATAACTCCATAGAGAGAAAAACGATTAGCTTAGCTTCTATCATGATTAAAAAAATTATATTTGAATACTAATCTTTGTGTTTCATGTTATTCATCATCATATAATTTTCCTTTCATGTTCGTGTAGTGCTTATTTAGAAAGCAAGATAAACAATTCCTACAACTTTGTCTAACCTTACATCACCTTTTGAATCAGTTATATTCTCTAAGTTTATTTGTTTTATTTTCATTGGAATAACTTTTTTTCTTCTAATTATTACGTTGGCTAATTATTGAACATGATTTTATAAAAGGCGTTACGTTGGACATGGAAAACATGGAAATATCGTGTAAACTTAAAATATTATGCGGCGCCAATAAATAATTATATAAGTATGTAGCTTGGAAAAAATCAACAACTCCCATTGAATATCACAAATCAGTATGGACCACAAAGAGAGTTTGATGCAAGGTCCTGTTTGTTTTCAACCAATTTAAATTTAACACTTATATTTTTTTTAAAGAAAAACATTTTGTATGTTATTGTTAAAAATCAAAACTGTACTTAAAAATTATAACTTTACTTAAACTATAAAAAGACCTTAAAACCTAAGCGTTAATTTTTTTACAATACGTGATAACATGTTGAACTTATACACCACTGACGGACCACAAAAGGACTGGATGCTCGGCCCAATTTGTTTTCAACGTATTAAAATTTAACACTTAGATTTAACCCAAAAATAAAAGATTATTAATAATTAAAACTATTTTGCTTGAAATTGATTTAAAAAAACCTTGATATTTAGTTGTAAATCAGGAAAATAGAAATGAAAAAAAAAACATAAAATATTTTCTTCTTTATGTATATTTTTAAATCAAAATCAATTGCTCTTAATTTAATTTTTTATGTATATTTTTAAATCAAAATCAATTGCTCTTAATTTAATTTTTTTTTTAAGTTAGAAAAGTTGAAATATACCTGTTATATTTAAGTATCCTGAGGGATGAGGCGACTCAGTCCGTGGTCGTTTCTAAAGTTTGCTACACGTAAGTAGAAAACAAACCCATCAGCTCATTTCATAATCGTCAAAAATTGAATTACTTTGATAAAACTAAAGACAACTATTACGATTTTACGAACCTGCTAATAGCCTAATACCTCTCTGTTCCTCTCTTCAATATATATAAATCCTCCTATAAATTTTCTCCGAAGGTGTCTCAGTGGCTTGATAGCCTTAGATTCAATATCTTGTGACATCGATCTTGACTGAAGAAAACAGAGGATCGATGGAGATCATCATAAAGACATTCATCGAACCTTGAGTCTCCACCCTGAAACAACAACATAACCAAGTACACAACATTCATTATCTAACACTGAATACACAAAACCATATAAGACGACATACAGAGTAAGACAGAGAACCACAAATACTTTGTTCAAAACAAAGAGATGAATAATATATATAATACGTGACTCACAAGGCTATAACATGTTTGATGATGAACTAAAAAGTACACAAGATGGCTTGCATTTGCATCAATCCAAAATCGTATATGCATTTACACACACCTATGAGATTCAGTTCTTTAAGTTGCAGACAGGTAATAATAAGTCTATATGTGGTCGAGAAGCAACATGGGCTATTAAATAAAACAATGCCAATGGAAACTCCCAAATCAAATCAGTATACCTTAGGTTATGAATGTAGTAACACTGATACTACATGATCCTTCTTCTTTTTTGAAACTTGTGAGGAAGTCCTCTTGATCAAATCTTCATGAACTATAGAAAACAACATCAATGACCTGCAAAGACAATGTATATATATACTAATAACCAAAATCAAAACAAAGAGAACAACAACAACCGAGAAGTAGAACTTAATAGCCCACCAAGAACAAGCATACCTTCTCCTATCAAAAGGTCTGAAAAATCATATAAGAATTCTATATGTGGTCGAGAAGACAGAGAGAACCGAGATTCAGTTCTGTATGTTGCAAACATGTAATAATAATTCTATATGTGGTCGAGAAGCAACATGAGCTATTAAGTAAAACAGATGCCAAACTCGCAAATCAGATCAGTATACCTCAGGTTATGAATGTAGTAATGCTAATGGTACATGATCCTTCTCCTTTTTGATAATTGTGAGGAAGTCCTCTTGATCCAAATCTTCATGAACTATAGAGAACAACATCAAAGACCTGCAAAGACAATGTTTATATACTAATAACTAAAATCAAAACTAAGAGAACAACAACAAAAGCAGAGAAGTAGAAACTAATAGCTCACCAAGAACAAGCATACCTTCTCCTATCAAAAGGTCTGAAAAACCAATGGATTTGTAATATATAACTAAGCAAAAGAGGAATTCTAACACAGGAATACACAAAAAATCATATAAGAATACTCATTACAAAACCAAAGAGAGGAATACTAACCAAATACGTGAATCATAAGTCCAACATTGGCTTCCATCAATCGTATATACATATACACTTATGAGATTGTAATTCCAAACAAACTGTATAACACTGGACACAAATCAAATCAAATCAATTGTAATTCCAAAAGGCCAACATGATTAAAGAACTAAATAGTATCAAAAATTGGCTTCCATCAATCGTATACTCTTATGAGATTCAGTTCTGTATGTAGCAGACATGTCATTCTATGTGGTCGGGAATACGCTTATGAGATTCAATGAAGACACAAATCGAATCAAATCAATTGTAATTCCAAAAGGCCAAAGAATGATGATGATTGCTACATAATAAACTCCTAAAAATTGGATAAAAGTTCTCAACTTGTAAGAGACAAGACATCAACAACAAGACCATATCCAGCACAGAGGAACAAGAAGAGATAGAGCGGTACCTTGAAGGACAAGAGGAAGCAAGAGCACCACAGAGGTTAGATCCCAAAGACGAACCGGAAGAAGAGGAACCAAAAACAGAGGTTAGAATCCAAAGACGAACCAGAAGAAGAGGAACCAAAAGCCTCGATCATCACCACCATGTCTCAAGCCTCAGCATTCTATGATCATCAAACCGAATCTCACAACAACAAATCAACCAGAGAAAAGCTATAAAGGTATAAGCTTTACACCAACGATGAATCAGAGAATCGAAGGCGAAGAGGGTTATGCTTTGTTGTCCGACAAGAGAGAACAGAGAACTAAGGAGATTGATTTGTAGGGTTTCGAAGAAGAAGAAGAAAGAACGGAGAAGCGTTGAGTTGAGAGAAACAGAAAATTTTGATTTCTCGATCAAAAGGAAGAACGGAGAAGAAGAAGCGTTGAGTTGAGAGAGAAACAGAGTAAATTTTTAATATTTATAAGCAAAATTAATTAAGAGGTTAATTAAAAGAAAAGGAAATTGATAATATCACAATCACAACGGTTATATTATTATGAGTTTAAGCAAATCAATACGAGATTTTGTTTTTGTTTCGGTATTATTACATTTATTATACAACGGTCATCTTTCCTAATTTCAGCATTTTTGAACCTTGTTAATTTTAAAAGAGAATTTAGCTAAAAGATATAATTTGTAAACCGTAAGTTATAATATTGATTCATTGAAAAATCCTAGAACTATTTTATTGACCTATTCTTGAGGAGTTATTTTACTTATTGTTTTATGAAAAAAATGTAAATTATTCAAAACTAAGTTTTATATAATAAGTTCTCCATTACACTTAAAATAACAAACAAAAATATTGTCGTTTTGTCGACTTATTTTGCATGTTTTATACCAAATAGAAGTATCGAGACCGGCAGAGAATGTATACAAACAATGGCGAATGGCACGGACAGGGCCGAGGATTGATATAAATGAGCGTGCCGGGTTTGCTGATTTCTCGGTTTCGTGCGGAAGGGAATAGATCCAAGGTTGTGGAATTGGTTGATTCGACAAGAAGAAAGATGGTTGGGATGTATTTATTGACGCTAAAATTATGGTCTGACTGTTTTGGGGTTCAGTGGTGGCCTTCTTGTAATTGTGGGTTACATTGTTGGTTGCAATGTGTGGCTCCTTAGAGAGTATCCTGTTATATGTGTGCTATTTTGTTTGTATCTCGTTTTAAAGCACCCCATTATGTTTGTTTTCTCATTAGATTTTTACGGATATTTGTTGCATTTACTAGGTTATGAGCTCGCGCGGGGAACTGTTCAAATTGAACATGGTATTTTTCCTCTTTATCGGCTTTTTCTTTTACATTATATTTCCAATGAAAATATTGTATTGGTTGCTTTTACTATTTGGTATTTTATCATGTCCTCTAGAAGCTTCTTTTTGGATCATATGCATCATCCAGTTTGTTAAAAGATTCCTGTTTTTGTATTATACAATATTGAGTAAGACAAAATTGTATCTAATCATCACATTCTATAAAATGAGATACAAATGCAGAACATGTGTAAAATTAACACAAAAATAACATGTAACTAATTAATGATCAAGTCGTTTCATGTAGGTTCAAATTTGTGGCGAAGTGATCATAGGGTTTGGGTGTTGCATCTAAAATTTAGATGGCTTTTGTGTCGTGCTGCTCACTTTAACTTCAAAATAAGGTATATGCGAATCTTTGAACAATTCATGCTTTTTTTTACCAAACTGGTAATGAACCAATTTATATTACATAGTAAGCGATTCTATTCATTCATTGAGTTTCTGACTATTCATTCTCTTCCGTCCGGTTTCGTCGTTATCAACAAAAGCTAACCTCCCCTCATAGCTTATCAACATGTCCCTATAAATACCCGATGGTAAATCTATCATACCAAATTTTTCTAATCTAACATGAAAACTTATTGTAACCCAAACATTCTTATGATAAATATCTACTACATAATATATAACACCCTTGATGCATCGACCAAACGTATTGTAGTCCGAATAATGGTTATGGTTGGTTTTGACTGTTCTCCATGATTCTTGACCTGATCCCAATGTTAACACACGACACACTCCAGAACTTCTTAAATAAGGTATGCACATTACTTTGTGTTTACCTTCGACCGGATCATATCCTAAAAAAACTCTTACATAACACCAGCTCTTTTCGGGTTTCGGCAAGGTTAATAACTCTTTCTTGCTAGGGTTCCAAACTACAGGGGCTCCTGATACTTGAAAACAGATCAAGCCATGGACAGATTCCGTAGGGGGCAAGTAACATTGTCCTTGCGGGAATTTCATATGGTAACGATAAATAGGCTGAGAACAAGAGTAAGAAGAGTTCTGATTATCTTGAGGGATTGAGGAAACAAAAAGCTTCCCATCTGCTATAACGCAGACAAGAAGACTCGGCTGCAGTGTTGAGAAGAACCGAGTCTCGAAAGAGCGGATGAAATATGAGTCGGTGGTGATTGATGACCATAGCTTCGATACGCAACGGAATCTCAAAACATGATCTCGAAGGCAGCCTTAAGAGTATTTCTGAGTTTAGATCTTTAGGAAAGGACGACGGAAGTTTCAATTGCTTTCTTCTTTTTCGGTTGCCTTTTCTCTTCTTCTTTTTTGGTTTCTCCATCTTTTTTTTTTTTTGTCAAAACCCTAAATTTGTTAGGCTGTGTAGCGCAGACCATTCAAAGTCACTATATATTCTGCTAATTGTTTGTGGTAGCACTTATCTAATATATTAAAAGAGTAGTCATCAGTCTCAAGTTCGCTCTCAAAAACGGATTACCTTTTTACCCTTAATGAAAAATATATTTCGTCTCCAAAAAGCCGACTTTTATGTTTAAGATCGAAAACTTTTAAGATCGAAAACTTTTTAAGCCGGCTTTGTTGGTTTAAACCGATCTTTTTAAAATTTTTAAGTTTTCGATTTTAAACCAAACGTAAAAAAGTCCGTGGAAAATAAAACTCCTTACTTGAAACCCTACCGTTTGTGTTTAGCCTCTATAACTCCATAGAGAGAAAAACGATTAGCTTAGCTCTATCAGGATAAAAAATTTATATTTGAATACTAATCTTGTTTATAATTTAGCTTCATGTTTATAATTTTTATTTCTTGTTCGTGTAGTGCTTATAGAAAGCAAGATAAACAATTCCTACAGTTTTTTCTAACCTTACTTCACCTTTTAAATCAGTTATATTCTCTAAATTTATCTGTTTTATTTTTCAATTTTGGTAAATTTGGAATAACTTTTTTCTAATTATTACGTTTGCTAATTATTAAAGATGCTCTTAAAAAAAGAATTTCCGTTGGGCTTGGAAAACATGGAAATAATAGAAAATATCCTTTAAACTTAAAAAATCTTGCGGCGCTATGTAGCTTGGAAAACATCAACAACTCCCATTCTATACAAATCAGTATGGATCACAAAGGGAGTTGGATGCTAGGTCTGGTACGTTTTCAACATCTTTAAACTTAACACTTAGATTCTTTAAAAATAAAAACATTTTGTATGTTGTTGTTCAAAATCAAAACTTTACTTAAATTATAAAAAAACCTTAAAACCTAAGCGTTAATTTTTTATAATACGTGATAGCATGTTGAACTTACACACCACTGACGGACCACAAAGGGACTGGATGCTCGGCCCAGTTTGTTTTCAACGTATTAAAATTTAACACTTAGATTCAACCCAAAAAAAAAATTATTAAAAATTAAAAGTAGTTTTGGTTAAAATTTGATTAAAAAACCTTGATATGTAGTTGTAAATCAGGAAAATAGAAATGAAAAACATAAAATCTTTTCTTCTTTATGTATATTTTTAAATCAAAATCAATTGCTCTTAATTTTTTTTTTTTTTTTTTTTAAGTTAGAAAAGTTGAAATATACCTGTGATATTTAAGTATCCTGAGAGCTGAGGCGAGGCGACTCCATCCGTGGTCGTTTCTGAAGTTTGCTACACGTAATACAAAAACAAACCCATCAGCTCATTTCATAATCGTCAAAAATTCAAATTACTTTGATAAAACTAAAGAGAACTATCATACGAACCTGCTAATATAATACCTCTGTTGCTCTCTTCAATATTCTTCTAAATATTCCTCTTATAAATATTCTTCTA
>NW_006238923.1:16132389-16155961 GCF_000375325.1 Capsella rubella
TATGCTTTGTTGTTCGACAAGAGAGAACGAACTAAGGATATTGATTTGTTGAAGAGAAAGAAGAAGAAGTGAGAGAAACAGAGAATTTTGATTTCTCGATCAAAAGGAAAAAGAGACGAGAAGAGAGGGTTGAGAAGCTTTGAGTTGTTTAACAAAAAAGAAGAAGCTTTGAGTTGAGAAGAAGAGTTGTTTAATTAAGAGAAAAGGAAATTGATAAAATCACAACGGTTATATTAATATGAGTTTAAGCAAATCTATACCTAGATTTTGTTTCTGTTAAATTTTCTTCATCACACACAACGGTAACAACTTAATTTTGATATGTAAAAACATTTTGAACCTTGTAATTTTAAAAGAGAACTAGATTTGGATCCGCACATACGTGCGGGATATATTTGTGAATATAATTATTTGATATAATCTTTATAACTCATATTTACAACGATTTGGTTTCATCAAACTTCGGAACATTTGTAATAATAATGGTTTCATCATAATATTTGGATTGATACGAAGACAGATCCAGATATTAAACTAATGTAATCACTTATATTTTTAGCAAGCTATTAAACTATTAAATCAGATAAATGTCAAAATATCAAACTTGCCAAACCGAATTACCTAAATTGTCAAGGTGGACGTATTTGATGTTTTTACCAGTAAAAAGTCTACCCCATGAAAGCCACATGAGCAACATTTACATTCTTCTCGTTTGAATTTGCAAAAATTCGTAGTTAGCATACATTTTGCTAAATTTTCTAATTTAGACATAATACTCATATCTTACGTTTGGATATTCTCAAACTCTCTTAAACTTTAAAATTATCATCTAAAGTAGATATTTACCCGTTCAAAAGTTAGCGCATATTCAAATTAAGTTCTGAGATTCGAATATAGATAAAAAAAACTATTTAGATTGTTATACAAAATTTATCTCTCATACATCTTATCATGAATAGTTTGGAAATATTTTTCCGTTCCCATTTCATATTCACTGTTTCCCGTTCAGATATTGGCAAGGTAATGTTCGTAATGTTTCACACTCTACGTACCTTCAGAGTTATATTTTTAGATATAATTATTTGATATATCTGTTATCTATATTAACATTTTAAAGCAGTTTTTGCAATAAATCCTAAATTTTCAAACTATTTACAAAAATGCCACTGCATTACAGTATCTTTAAAAATAAATGGAAAATAATAAAAATGGAAATACATCAATATTTAGAAGATTAAAATTATAGTTCTCCTATCATATTTTTTGATTTGATTTTTTAATTTTTTTTTGAATCATTATATAACACATAAGATTAATAAAATCTAATTTTGTTTTTCTATATATTTTGTGATTCGAATTTTAAAAAAACGGATATATATATATATATATATATATATCACTCAATTAATATAAAAAGTATGTGTTCAACATCTTAAATCCGCTAAAATATTAGAGAATGATTCAAAATCATATTATACATATGATCATAATAGATTTAAATCTGAATGAGCAGAAAGTTTCACTTAATAAGCATCCAAACTTTAAAATTTGTATATCAATTCATTCGATTTAGGTGAATTGGGTAATGTTTAAAATATGTTTCTTTTGAAAATATAATTTGTTTAAAATATGTTTCCTTTGATTGATTTCACTTAATAAGCATCCAAACTATAAAATATGTTTACAAATACACAATTTCTAATTTAATAGGCCTCATTTTATGGTAACAAATTTATTATGATTTCCATGAATCTGTGTTAGTTATTAGATTTGATTTTTTTAAAATATTTTAAAGCATATTTATTTGAGAAATTGATACAAATAACCTTTTTATGATACCCTCTTTTAAAAATATCCTCTTTTTTTACCATTTTCATTTTTGCCCTCTCTTATATTTTAATGGCCATTTTACCCCTATTTGAAAGAATATTCTTTCCCAAAGGAAGGAATATTCCATCCAAAAATTTTCCCCCCAAATATTTCCCGCCAAAAACTTTCCCGCCAAAATTTTCCCGCCAAAAAAGTTTCCGAGAAAAATTTTCCCGCCAAAAAAATTTCCGCAAAAAATTTCCCGCAAAAAAAAATATTTTTTCAAAATTTTCCCGCCAAATTTTTTAAAGGGTTTACAAGATTTTTTAAAGGGTCTTTTAAAGGGTTTACAAGGGTTTTTAAAGGGATTCACAAGAGTTTTTAAATGGTTTTTAAAAGATTTGTAATGGTTTTTAAAGGGTTTTAGAAGCCTACAAAGGTTTTCAAATGGTTTTTAAATGATTTACAATGGTTTATAAAAGTTTTTATTAGTTTATAACAGTTTTAAAAGGATTTACAAGGATTTTAAAAGGTTTTTAAAAATTTACAAGGATTTTTAAAGGTTTTTTAAAAGGATTTAAAAGTGTTTTTAAAAGAATTTAAAAGTGTATTTAAAGGCATACAAAGATTTAAAAATAGCTTCAAAGGATTTACAAGAAGTTTTAAAGGGTTTTAGAAGTTTACAAAGGTTTTTGAAGGGTTTACAAAAGTTTTTAAAGGTATTACAAGTTCTTTAAAATGGGTTTTAAGGATTTACAAGGGTTTTTAACGGGTTTTAGAAGTTTACAAAAGTTTTTATTAAATGATTTATCACGGTTATAAGTGGTTTAAAGGGATTTACAAGTGTTTATAAATGTTATAAAATGATTTACAATGGTTTTAAAAGGTTTACTCAAGTTTTGAAAGGTTTTGGATTACTTTTAAAAGATTTACAACGGTTTTTAAAGGATTTTTTAAGGGATTTATAAATATTTACAAGGTTTTTTTAAGAAATTGCGGAAAAATTTTGGCTGAAAATTTTTGGCGGGAAAATTTTTGTCGGAATTTTTTTTGGCGGGAATTTTTTTTTGGCGGGAAAATTTTTTGTCGAAATTTTTTGACGGGAAATTTTTTTCCGAAAATTTTTGGCGGGAAAATTTGGCGGGAAATTTTCCGGAAGGAATATTCTTTTTGTTGGAATAATATTCATTTTTTCATCATGGGTTATAATAAAAGAGGGTATTTTGAAAATGAGCACCTAGAGAGGGTACTTGTAGAAAATGGTATCATAATAAAGGTTAGTTGTAAAAATCTCCCTTGATTAATTTCACTTAATAAGCATCCAAACTATAAAATATGTTTACAAATACACAATTTCTAATTAAACATGCCTCATTTTATGGTAACAGATTTATTATGATTTCCATGAATCTGAGTTAGTTATTAGTTTTGATTTTTTTATTTTATTTTAAAGCATGTTTATTTTAATTGAAAATATATTTTGCTGTCTTCAAGATATTTGAAAATTTTAATTTATAATTTAATAATGCTTAAACTTAAAAGAATTTAATTGAGTATAAATATTTATAATATTTTCAACTTTACATGTAGTTGATATTTTACAACTTTACATATAATATTTTAAAACCTTTTAACAGAGTAAATATTAATAATACCTAAACTTTTATAGAATTTAAATATTTATAGTATTATTATCTTTCCTTGGACCTAATTTATTTTAAACGTTTATTTACCTAATTTAAACTGTTTACATATATACAATTTAAAATACTATACATATCAGTTTATTTTAAAAGTTTCGAAATTTTTTAAATTAAAATGTTTTGAATTGTATTAGTTTAAATTAGTTAAAATAAACGTTTAAAATATGTTTTCTATAATACAGTTCTAGTAACAGTTACATTCTCCATCCGCTTCACAGTTGAGACATATATCAAAGATGGAAGAAAACCATGATATGCTGGCTCTGTCTCTAAGTGTAACACCAGTCAATAGAACCGTCTCACAGAAACCCCCGATGATGCCTCTAGGCTTGGTTTCTCCATATCATCAACAAGCACTTAACATCAACCATATGTTACAGAACCAGGTGACAAGAGATTTGTGTACTCAGTTACGTAATGTGGAGGAAAGAGCTGTCTATTTCATGAAAGTAAAGGACAAAACCATCGAAGATATGAAGAAACAGTCTGGAGAAATGGAACTTCGCCTGAGAAAAGCATTGTCGGAAGCCGAGTTCTGGAAGAAGCAGTCGGCTGAGAAAACAGAACTGTGCAGAGATCTTGCCGGGAAGCTATTGCAAGTGAGAAAGAGAGAAAAGTCGAAGAAAGTTATTCCGGAGCAGAACGAGGCGGAAGAGGCTGAGTCGTCCACTGGTGATAATGGAGAGGATGATTTAAACACAGCAAGTATTCGTTTATGCAAACGTCGCCGTCTTTGAAATTGGCGCGGGGTTTTAAGGCACGAATGTTTTTGTTTGTATGGACATGGACGTGTGGTCAAATGTTCCCACTTCCTATAGTTGTTATATATATTCGATGTTGTATGGGGAGGGAACCTTGAACATGATTGTAATCATTCTAAATATAAAACATGTCTAATTTCTGTTACATATTATTTTGTAAAACGCATAACTTTGAATTATAGTTATATGATATTGCCTTTGTGAAGAAAAAAAAAAAAAACGTTTAAAATATTATATAATCTTAAAATTTTCGAATTTAATAGGCCACATTTTATGGTAACAAATTTATTATGATTTCTATGAATATTGGTTAGTTATTAGTTAGACTTTTTATTTATTGTAAAGCATATTTTTTCATTTGAAAATCTGTCATTAATTTTGTTTGGATATAGGTTTAGGATTACATTTTATTTCATTTTACTATTTAATCTGTTTGGATACACTTTTAAAAAATGCTTCCCTTTAAATAGTATAGATTTACTGAAAAAGATATGACCGTAATTTGTAAACCGTCAGCTATACTATTAATTCATTGAAAAATACTATAACTACTAGATTTTAACCCGCGTGACGACGTTTTAAAATGTATTCTTTTTATTAATTTTGTGAGTATATAAGAGTGTACTACTATATTTTGATTGTTAATTCTATGATTTAACCCGTAGAATATTATATGATAATTTATTTTTTATATAATAGTAATTTTATCAAATTAATTAAATAAGTATAATATTTAAAGTAATCAAATGATATTGACATAATATTCGTTTACATAGTATAATTTCATATTAAAATATTTTGTGAGTTATACTATAGTAGACAACCCGTAAAAATATCTATAATCATAATTATGTAAATTATAACTCGTTCCATCACATGATCCGTGCTTCACAATTATCAATATTACTTTAGTACATCCATATTTTTGTATCGTTTGAGTAATACATCCGTATCTAAAAATTCAAATTGCAACATATGCAAAAAATGTTTTTTTATATTTTTACTATACATATGTTTATGTAATAATATAAACTTAAAAACAAATAAGGTCATATAAAGATATTGGAGAAATATTTGATTTATTAGGGAGAGATTTTAGGAAACTTTGTTAAATGTAGTAAAAATTGATTTCTAATTTTGCAATTTTATTATGATTTAATTACAAAATTTATCTTAAAATTTTACTATTTAATCAAATGGGAAGGGTTTAATTATGAAAATATAACAAAATAAAAGGGTAGAACACAAAAGGTACTTCAAAAATGTTAATATAGATTTTATTGACCTATTCTTGAGGAGTTATTTTATAATTTTTCTATGAAAAAATGTAAATTATCATATAAATTAATAATGATATTGGGATCAAGAAATTCTATGAATTTATAGAGGTATTAATAAAAATAATTTCCTAATTTGGTAATTTTTTTTAAAATAGATACATCAAAACTAAGATTTAGTCATTATAATCAATAATTTTTTAGAACCAAATACACCAAAAACAATAAATCATCATGAATGAATAAAACACTATGATTTTTTTGATACATGAAATCTATTAGAATTGGATTCTAAGAAAAATTAATATAAATTTGAGAAAATATTTACAAAAGATTTTCAAAAATATTATTATCTTATTATTTTATCGGAATGTGTTTAAAATTACAATGGTCCCAACTTGGGACCGAGAAAATTTATTAAATTATAAAATTTATTAATTTATCGAGTATTAATTTATCGAGTATTAATTTATAGAGGTTTTAATGTAATTAGTTTTTCCATTATGCTTAAAATAATGGAACGAAAATATTGTGGCTTTTTAGACTTATTTTGCATATTTTATACCAAATTGAAGTATCGAGACCGGCAGAGAAGTTGTACAAAGAGTGGTGAATGGCACGGAGTTATCAGCGTACCAGGTATGCTGATATTTGTAAGTTTTTATTTAATCTAAATATTTAATTCGATTTATAGAGAATTTTTGAGAAATACCCCTTTTCGTGTACCTCTTTTTAAAAATACTCCCTTTATCTATCCATTTTCAAAAATACCCCTTTTTAAATATAAAAAAATTATAAAGTTTTATATAGTTTATAAGGTACTTCTATATAATAACTACTACTGGGAGATTCGATACAAATGTTTTAAAATGTTCTAAATAGTTTTAAATCGTTTTTATAAGTTTTATAAGGTTTTTAAAAGGTTTTTAAAAGGGTTTATACGGTTTTATAAGGTTTTTATAAGGTTTTTATAATTTATTTTTACGCTATTTATGAAAGGTATATAAAGTTTTATATACATATAAAGGTAATTTGTGTATATATTTATAAGCTTACACACATATTTGGATAAATTTCAACATTTTTATTGAGTTTTTTGATAAAGTTTGAAAAAGGGGTATTTTTTAAAAGAGGTATATGAAAAGGGGTATTTTTGAAATTACCCCTTATATTATTTGATATTTGAAATTTTTAATTTATATAAATATTCAAGTTTTTGTAAAGTATAATGAAATTTTAATTATTATAAAATTTATTTTACCAAAATATCGAGAATTGATGGACACGAAAAAAAAACAGGGTATTCAACTATTCATATAAAAAAAATATAGAAAAAAGGTTCTTCGGGTAATTTATTATATAAACAAGTTTTATATAATAAGTTTCTTCATTACGCTTAAAATAATGGAACGAAAATAGTGTCGCTTTGTAGACTTATTTTGCATATTTTATACCAAATAGAAGTATCGAGATAGGAAGAGAATATAATGTATACAAACAGTGGCGAATGGCACAGACAGGGCCGTAGGTTGATATAAATGAGCGTACGGGGTTTGCTGATTTCTCGGTTTCGTGCGTAAGGGAATGAATCCAAAGTTGAGGAAATGGTTGATTCGATAAGAAAGAAGAGAATTGATATGCATTTTAGAGACGTTAGAAATATGTTTGATATTATTGGGGATGACTATTAATAGATTATACAACTGGATCTTGTAATTAATAAAGACTAATATAAGTTTCAAAAAGAGCTGATGATTTGTCAAAATTTTAAGCTATGAGCTCATGTGTTACATATCTTTTTGCGGTAAAAAATCATATTTTCACTATCTTGCTGAACCTGACAAGTGACAATGTTTTCTTTATTTAATAAGTGCTCATGTCCTCCAAAATCTTCCAAATTTTTCAGGAAGATTTTGTTGGTATTCTTCATTTGCTCCAAACTGAATCTTAGTCGAACAGCTTTGAGCCTTCCTTTATGGCTCTGGCTCGGGTTTTGTTGTAAGTAACTATTTGTGTACAAGTTAACTAATCTCAAGCGAGGGCCAAAAGATTTGAGGTTCAAGTATACTTGGACTATTATCCCGATGAGTTCCAATATATTATGCCGACTTTCGATCCTCCAAAAAAAATCATTAGCATTGAAAGTATTAGACCCTTCATGGTTTTTTGTGTATTTGGCTTGTATTTTGAACAATATTTATTCCCTCCCTATCTTGGAGCTTTTGGCTAAAGAGTATTCATTCCAGCAAATTTATGTTTTTTAATCTTCAAGTGAACTAGGTCTGCCAGTTCGGATTCTTGGGTCGGTTATCTTTGAACTCACATACATACATTATCTTTCTTTTGCAAGTTCTATCTATATAGAATTTGATATGAACTTTTGTAATATGTTAAGCATCGGAGTGGATGTGTGAAGAAAAGATCTTTAATATTTTTTCGAAAGACTATGCAGCTCAGCTTCAACTGGTTGATACTATGCTTGGTTTGGAAGAAGCGGAGAAGTTCTTCAAAACCATCCCCGAAAACATGAGGGATTACTTTGTCTACAACAGTCTCTTGAAATCTTACACTAAATCTGTGAAATCACATGATAAGGCTGAGGCCACATTTGAGAAGACAAAAACAAAACAAAACAAAACAAAAATCATAAAGTTGAATAAATTAAAACTACAGGGGCTCCTGATACTTGAAAACAGATCAAGCCATGGACAGATTCCGTAGGGGGCAAGTAACATTGTCCTTGCGGGAATTTCATATGGTAACGATAAATAGGCTGACAACAAGAGTAAGAAGAGTTCTGATTATCTTGAGGGATAGAGGAAACGAAGAGCTTGCCGTATGCGATATAGCATACGAGAAGACTCGGCCGCAGTGTTGAGAAGAATCGAGTCTCGAAAGAGCTGATGAAATATGACCATAGCTTCGATACGCAACGGAATCTCAAAACAGATCTCGAAGGCAGCCTTAATAGTATTTCTGAGGTTAGATCTTTAGGAAAAGACGACGTTTTTCGGTTCCTCTTTCTCTTCTTCTCTTTTGGTTTCTCCATTTTTTTTTTCGGTTGTCAAAACCCTAAATTTGTTAGGCTGTGTAGCGTAGACTATTCAAAGTCCCAATATATATTCTGCTAATTGTTTCTGGTAGCACTTATCTAATATATTAAAAAAGTAGTATGGAGGCTTACGTTCGCTCTCAGAAACGGATTACATTTTTATCGTTAATGAAAAATATCTCTCGTTTCCAAAAGCAGACTTTTATGTTTAAGATCGAAAACTTTTAAATACAACTCCTTACTTGAAACCCTACCGTTTGTGTTTAGCCTCCATAACTCCATAGAGAGAAAAACGATTAGCTTAGCTTCTATCATGATTAAAATTTTATATATTTTAATACTAATGATATGATCGTGGCTAGCACGGAGCAAGAGGCTACAGAGAAACCGGAGATGGTGGGAAGGATCACTCATTCAAGAGCTAAGGAGATGGCCAAGGAAGCACACGCATTCATAGCTGACGGGTCATTCAACCTACCAAGGATCCAAGTCTTCAACATATCTAACCTGAAGACTTCACCCGGTGATGAGGACTAGGTAACTTAGGTGAGAAGTTTGTACTCTTTTTCCCATAGCTGAGTTTTGTCCCAATGGGTTTTCTCAGCATGGTTTTTAATGAGGCAAATGGATCACTACGTCGAGTTATCTAGAAATCATTACCAAAGGGGAATAATGTACTTCTGTACTACTACAGGTCGTCAAGCTTCTGTACTAGTTCAGCCGACTTCTGTACTACTACAGGGCGTCGGGAAATCTTGTTGTTTTTATTATTTCCTTAAAACATGTTGTTGTTTTGGTTTTGAACTTCTTGTTGTTTGGAGTGTCGTGCCCTAGGGTATTTAAAACCCAAAGCTACGCCTCTTTTCTCTTTAGCGAAGAAGTTGTATGAACAAGTATTGTCACACTTTTTCTCTCAATTCGAATTCTTGAATGCGTTCTAGATTTCCGGGTTTCTATACACTTTATGATTCAGAAACTCTTCATTGTTACAATCCATACAACCACCTAAACATCTATCTCCATCAAACCATTGTTTCATCATTCAATCTTCTCAAATCATCACTCACGTTCATCGCCCATCATCATCAACAAACTCACGTCGCCTATCACCTATCTTCAGCCTTCATCGGAGTTCTATCCTAGGGAGATCATATTAACTAATCTTTGTGTTTCATGTTATTCATCATCATATAATTTTTCTTTCGTGTTCTTGTAATGCTTATTTCGAAAGCAAGATAAACAATTCCTACAGCTTTGTCTAAGCTTACTTCACCTTTTGAATCAGTTATTCTCTAAGTTTATTTGTTTTATTTTCATTGGAATAAATTTCTAATTATTACGTTTGATAAGTATTGAAGATGATATTAAAAAGACGTTAAGTTGTACTTGGAAAATATGGAAATAATGGAAATATCATGTAAACTTAAAATAAATAATTATATAAGTATGTAGTTTAGAAAACATCAACAAATCCCATTGAATAACACAAATTAGTATGGACCACAAAGAGAGTTCGATGCGAGATCCAGTTAGTTTTCAACATATTTAAATTTAACACTTAGATTTTTTAAAATAAAAACATTTTGTGTGTTGTTGTTATAAATCAAAACGTTACTTAAAAATTATAATAACTTTACTTTAATTTTAAAAAAACTTGAAACCTAAGCATTAAATTTTTTACAATACGTGATAACATGTTGAACTTATACACCACTGACGGACCACAAAGGGACTGGATGCTCGGCCCAGTTTGTTTTCAATGTAATAAAATTTAACACTTAGATTTAACCCCACAAAATGATCATTATGATTTATTAAAAATCATAACTATTTTTACTTGAAGTTTGCTTTTACAAACCTTAATATTTAGTTGTAAATCAGGAAAATACAAATGAAAAACATGAATTTTTTTTTTATGTATATTTTTATATCAAAATCAATTGTTTTTAATTTTAAATTTTTTTAATAAAAGTTTGAAAAGTTGAAATATACCTGTAATATTTAAGTATCCTGAGGGATGAGGCGACTCAATCCGTGGTCGTTTCAGAATTTTGCTACACGTAAATAGAAAACAAACCAATCTGCGCATTTCATAATCGTCAAAAATTCAATTATTTTGATAAAACTAAAGACAACTATTACGAACCTGCTAATACCTCTGTTCCTCTCTTCAATATACATAAATCCATGGATCGATGGAGATCATCATAAAGACATTCATCGAACCTTGAGTCACCATTGAACCTTGACCCTCCACCCTGAAACTAAAGCTTAATCAAGTACAAATCTTCATCATCCAAGACTACAGAATACACAAAATCATACACTCAGTTCAAAACAAAGAGATGAATCACAAAGGCTAACATGTTTAATGAACTAAAAAGTACACAAAATGGCTTGCATTTACACACCTATGAGATTCAGTTGTGTATGTTGCAGACAGGTAATAATAAGTCTATATGTGGTCGAGAAGCAACATGAGCTCAGTAGTAATAAAATAAAACAATGCCAATGGAAACTCGCAAATCAAATCAGTATACCTCAGGTTATGAATGTAGTAATGCTGATGCTACATGATCATCAAATCTTCATGATAATAGAGAACAACATCAATGACCAGTAAAGACAATGTATATATACTAATAACCAAAATCAAAAACAAGAGAACAACAACAACAGAAAAGTAGAAACGAATAGCTCACCAAGAACAAGCATACCTCCTCCTATCAAAAGGCCTGAAAAACCATATAAGAAGGGATATATAAAGGAGACAGAGAGAACCACGAATACTCATTACAAAACCAAAGAGAGGAATACTAACCAAATACGTAAATCATAAGTCCAACATTGGCTTGCATCAATCGTATACTCTTATGAGATTCAGTTCTGTATGTAGCAGACATAAAAGTTCTCAACTTGTAAGAGACAAGACATAAAAAACCAGACCATATGCAGACAGAGGAACAAGAAGAGATAGAGCGGTACCTTGAAGAGTTGAAGGGAAAAGAGGAAGCAAGAGCACCACCATGAGGACGAACCAGAGGTTAGATAACACGAACCAGAAGAAGAGGAACCAAAAGCAGAGGTTAGATGCCAAAGACGAACCAAAAGCCTGTATGTAGCAAACATAAAAGTTCTCAACTTGTAAGAGACAAGACATAAAAAACCAGACCATATGCAGACAGAGGAACAAGAAGAGATAGAGCTGTACCTTGAAGAGTTGAATGGAAAAGAGGAAGCAAGAGCACCACCATGAGGACGAAGCAGAGGAAGTAGAACCAAAAGCCTCGATCATCACCACCATGTCTCAAGCCACAGCATTCTATGATCATCAACCAGAAGAAGAGGAACCAAAAGCAGAGGTTAGATCGCCACCACGTTTCAAGCCTCAGCACCCTATGATCGCCGTGTTGCATATCTCGATCATCAACGAGAGGAAAGCTATAAAGTTTAAAGCTTTTTCACCGAAGATGAATCAGAGAATCGAAGGAGAAGAGGGAACGAACTAAAGAGATTGATTTGTAGGGTTTAGAAAGAAGAAGAAGAAGAAAGAACGGAGAAGAAGAAGAGATAGAGCGTTACCGTAAAGGGAAAAGAGGAAGCAAGAGCACCACCATGAGGACGAAGCAGAGGTTAGATCCCAAAGACGAACCAGAAGAAGAGGAACCAAAAGCCTCGATCATCGCCACCATGTCTCAAGCCTCAGCATTCTATGATCGCCATGTTTGCATATCTCGATCATCAAACCAAATCTCACAACAACAAGAGAAAAGCTATAAAGGTAGAAGCTTTACACCAGCGTTGAATCAGAGAATCGAAGGCGAAGATGGATATGCTTTCTTGTTCGACAAGAGAGAACGAATCAACCTGTAGGGTTTCGTAGAAGAAGAAGAAGAAGAAGAAGAAAGACCGGAGAAGAAGAAGTGAGAAACAGAGAATTTTGATTTCTCTATCAAAAGGAAGAGCGGAGAAGAAGCGTTTGAGTTGAGAGAATTAAAGAGTAAATTTTTAATATTTATAAGCGAAATTAATTAAGAGGTTAATGGAGGTGTTCAATAGCTCTCAGAACGTAATGAGACTATGAGAACACTAAAGGGAAAATGCTTGACTCGTATTATGGTATTAGAGGTACTAGACAAGAAACATAGATGACACTTATGTCCTGTGAGTTTTGTGTATAGATAGATATTGGTTAGTGTTGTTACAGTTAAGTGGTAGACATTGAACCTTTGTGAAGTTTGCTGGTTGTGCAACAGTTTTTTTTATCTAAGAAGAATATGAGGACTTAGGTAGAAATATGGAAATGGGGTTATTGAATTCTTACTTGGAGGTTGGTGACTGTGATGCAAAGTGCAAAGCACTGAGAGTTCATTGGAAGAGTTTAAGAGAACCAGAGGAAAATGCTCGAGTTAATAGACTTAACAGAACCATGGGGCATGGACATTAGATAAATGATTGGTAATCACTGGTTTAGCTATATTGGTTAGTGTTTGTGTTTATGTGCTTGATTGATTCAAGAACTTACCAGAGTTGAAGAGTTGGGTGGTGAGAAAAGAGATACATGACGGAGAAGCCCTGGTTTATTTATATTGGTTAGTGTCTGTGTTCATGTGTGTTTGCCAGCTAAGTAAGTCTAACTTGTTAGAGTTGAATACTTGGGTTGGTAAGAGAAGTTCTCGTGTTCCTGTGTTTTGTCACTGAAATATTAGAGTTTCTATGACCTAATGAATCCAACCAATGGAAGACACAGATGGTGGATAACAGCAAATGCCACTAGTGGTATAAGAGCCAAGAACATTGTGCATTGTCTGCACCCAGCGCCCGATACAGGCAATTGAAAAGATCGCCAAGAGGATCCTTAAAGCTGTTTTGAGAATCATTTTATCAAAGAAAGTAGGATTTTGTTCGCATTCCTCACTATTAGTCTTTCTATTTTGTTGATAATTTGACAGTAACTATCGACTTAGTTTAGTATCCTCTCAGATAGTATATGTGTGATATGATACCAAAGTTATGCGAAACAAAGATTTTTATACAGAATTCAGTGTCTGCGATAAATAGTAACCTCACTAGTTCAAACGAAAATCGCGGATAAACAAATTTTGGATGAATGATAACAGCAGAATCATTCCTATATCATTCACAATCTTAACACCAACATTGTCTTCGACTCATCAAAGCATCGCTAAGCTCCAGACAGGCCAAGAAAGAAAAAGAGAAAAACAGATGGACTAGCACGCATTCATTACTCCAACTTCTCGAGTTCTGACATCCTTTCGATGATCGCCTGCAAGTAAAAAATTGTTCCCAGCATTTAAAGGTTTAGTGGTTGAGCAAAGGAATGTGTTAGTGCAAGAGGAAAGCTTGAAACCAAAATTTATACCCTTTTGCTTGTTTCTTGGAGCTCCCCAGCAAGAATGAATTCATCGAGTATCAGATACACCTTTTAATTGAAATCACAGAGAATTAGTAGCAAATATTAGAGTACAAACACAGATCATATCTAAACACACAGAAGCATCCACATAGTTAGACACAAATGGGAAATGCTTTTGAGAATGCTGCAGATATATATTTATCTAACAGGTCATGTTGGTCAGCTTAGAATTGGGACAAATACAAAGAGAAAAGAATGAAACTAGCTTTTAATTTTAGCAAACACAAGCTTTCATTTGATAGACCCTTAGAATCTTCATGGATAAAAATCTTCAGATTCCCCTTAAAAACATTTACACTAAACTTATTTAAAGCTCCTAAGTAGAGAAATGATGAAGCAAAAATCCCAGGTTTAATCGAAATCAGTGGTTATACAGCATCATAAGCTAAACTTTAAGGGTTACAGGATCCAAAGAAGCAGTTTTTGAGAACTAAATATAAAAAGAGTAAGAGCAACAAAAGAGGTTTGGTAACTTGTGGAAATTAAACACCAAATCTAGCTCACAGACATTGCTGAAGAAATGGTCCAAGATCTCCACAAACAAATGGATACTCTCCAGGTAAGCCAACTCATTGTCGGTTATATCCACGCACACAGAGAAAAACAATCCAGCATAACGCCTGTATATCACCTTGTGTGTTCTAAACTGAAAATAGTTGCAGAAAACAGTTTTATCATTCTAGCTCACAGAACAATATTGGTTTCTTAATCACATTTTCATGTCTCATAAGACACATATCTACTTCTCTATACATATATTGAATGAGTTGGGTTACTTCTACCTCAGCTTATAATATCTCAAACAACAACTAATACCTCAACCAGAGAAAATTCGCAGATTCGAATTCGACAGAGCAATGCTCCTATACTGTGCTAGTATCAACAGCCCTAAATCTCATATACAAAACCTGAATTAAGAATCATATGCATTCCTACAATCTGGAGAACCCTAATCTCAATTGAGACTTTTATGTTTAAGATTGAAAACTTTTAAACCAAAATCGGCTTTGTTGGTTTAAACCGATCTTTCTAGAATTTTAAGTTTTCGATTTTGAACCAAACATACGTAAAAAAGTCCGTCGAAAATACAACTCCTTACTTGAAATCCTACCGTTTTTGTTCAGCCTCCATAACTCCATAGAGAGAAAAACGATTATCTTAGCTTCTATCATGATTACAAATTTATATTTGAATACATTACTATGTGTTCAGTTCATCATCTTATAATTTTTCTATCATGTTCGTGTAGTGCTTATTTAGAAAGCAAGATAAACAATTCCTACAGCTTTGGCTAACCTTACTTCACCTTTTGAATCAGTTATATTCTCTAAGTTTATTTGTTTTATTTTCATTGGAATAACTTTCTAATTATTACGTTTGCTAATTATTGAACATGATCTTATAAAAGTCGCTACGTTGGGCTTGGAAAACATGGAAATATCCTGTAAACTTAAAATATCATGTGGCGCCAATAAATAATTATATAAGTATGTAGCTTGGAAATCATCAACAACTCTCATTGAATAACACAAATCAGTATGAAAGAGTTCGATGTTAGGTCCGGTTTGTTTTCAACATATTTAAACTTTCAAATTTTGTATGTTATAACTTTTCAAAATTTGTATGTTATAACTTTTCAAAATCAAAAATTTACTTAAAAGTTATAACTTTACTTAAAATATAAAAAACCTTAAACCTAAGCGTTAAATTTTTTACAATACGTGATAGCATGTTGAACTTACACACCACTGACGGACCATAAAGGGACTGGATGCTCGGCCCGATTTGTTTTCAACGTATTAAAATTTAACACTTAGATTCAACCAAAAAAAGATCATATTTACTTATTAAAAATTAAAACTATTTTTACTTGAAATTTGAATTAAAAAACCTTGATATTTTTAGTTGTAAAACAGGAAAATAGAAATGTAATTCATAAAATATTTTTTTCTTTATGTATCTTTTTATATCGAAATCAATTTTTCTTAATTTATTTAATTTTTTAAAAGTTAGAAAAGTTGAGATATTACCTGTGATATTTAAGAATCCTGAAGGCTACAGTGACTCAGACGGTGGTCGTTTCTGAATTTTGCTAATCGTAATACAAAAACAAACCCATCAGCGCATTTCATAATTGTCAAAAACTCAAATTACTTTGATAAAACTAAAGACAACTATCACGAACCTGCTTATAAATATTCTCCTCTTCAGTAATGGTCTCTAATGACTGAAGAAAACAGAGGATCAATGGAGCTCATCATAAAGACATTCATCGAGCCTTGAGTCACCGTCGAACCTTCTCCACCCTGAAACAAAAGCATAACATTCAGTTCAAAACAAAGAGATGAATGATAAATATGATACGTGAATCACAAGGCTATAACATGTTTGATGATGAACTAAAAAGTACACAAAATGGCTTGCATTTGCATCAATCCAAAATCGTATATGCATTTACACACACCTATGAGATTCAGTTCTTTAAGTTGCAGAGAGGTAGTAATTATTCTATATGTGGTCGAGAAGCAACATGAGCTCAGTAGTAATAAAATAAAACAATGTCAATGGAAACTCGCAAATCAAATCAGTATACCTCAGGTTATGAATGTAGTAATGCTGATACTACATGATCCTTCTTCTTTCTTGATAATTGTGAGGAAGTCCTCTTGATCCAAATCTTTATGAACTATAGAAAAACCTGCAAAGAAGAGAACAACAACAGAGAAGAACATCAATGACCAGCAAAGACAATATATATATACTAGAAACTAATAGGTCTGAAACAAACAAACCTCCTCCTATCAAAAGGTCTGAAACTTCCTTGTCTACAGATCAATGGATTTGTCAGAAAACCATAGCTAACACTGTAACGCTCACATACAAATACATATAACTCTAACAGTTAAGCAACAGAGGAATTCTAACACAGAAATACACAAAAAATCATATAAGAAGGAGACAGAGAGAACCACAAATACTCATTACAAAACCAAAGAGAGTAATACGTGAATCATCATAAGGCAAACATTGGCTTCCAGATTCAATGAAGACACAAATCGAATCAAAACAACTGTAATTCCAAAAGGCAAAAGAATGATGATTGCTACATAATAAACTCCTAAAAATTGGATAAAAGTTCTCAACTTCTAAGACACAAGACCATATCCAGCACAGAGGAACAAGAAGAGATAGAGCTGTACCTTGAAGGGTAAAGAGGAAGCAAGAGCACCACCATGAGGACGAAGCAGAGGTTAGATAGATCCCAAAAACGAACCAGAAGAAGAGAGATCAAAAGCCTCGATCATCACAACCATGTCTCAAGCCTCAGCATTCTATGATCGCCACTACGTCTCAAGCCTCAGCATTCTATGATAGTTCTCAACTTCTAAGACACAAGACATCTAAGACACAAGACACAAGACATCTAACTCCTAAAAATTGGATAAAAGTTCTCAACTTGTAAGAGACAAGACATCAACAACAAGACCATATGCAGACAGAGGAACAAGAAGAGATAGAACGGTACCTTGAAGGTAAAAGAGGAAGCAAGTGCACCACCATTAGGAGGAAGCAAAAGCAGAGGTTAGATAGATCCCAACACGAACCAGAAGAAGAGGAACCAAAAGCAGAGGTTAGATCCCAAAGAGGAACCAAAAGCAGAGGTTAGATCCCAAAGACGAACCAGAAGAAGAGGAACCAAAAGCAGAGGTTAGATCCCAAAGACGAACCAGAAGGAGACGAACCAAAAGTCTGGATCATCGCCACCATGTCTCAAGCCTCAGCATTCTATGATCGCCCTGTTTGCATATCTCGATCATCAAACCGAATCTCACAACAACAAATTAACCAGAGAAAAGCTATAAAGGTAGAAGCTTTACACCAACGATGAATCAGAGATTCGATGGCGAAGAGGGTTATGCTTTGTTGTTCGACAAGAGAGAACGAACTAAGGATATTGATTTGTTGAAGAGAAAGAAGAAGAAGTGAGAGAAACAGAGAATTTTGATTTCTCGATCAAAAGGAAGAACGGAGAAGAAGAAAGTTTGAGAAGCTTTGAGTTGTTTAACAAAAAAGAAGAAGCTTTGAGTTGACAGAAAGAGTTTTTTTAATTAAAAGAAAAGGAAACTGATGATATCACAATCACAACGGTTATATTAATACCGAGATTTTGTTTCTTTTAAAGTTTCTTCATTACAACGGTAACATTTTGAACTTGTTAATTTTAAAAGAGAATTTACTGAAAAACTAGGTTCGGACCCGCGGTACAACGCGGGGGAAATAATTACATATATATAACTTTTATCAGATTAAAATATGTTGCATTTTAATTTTGTTAGAGTGCAGTCGATTACGGTAAATCATATATTTGTATAATAAGTTTAAATAAAATAATAAAGGAAAAAGCGAGTAAATAATCATATACTGAGTTTTGATACAATTAAAAACACGGTGAAAATTTAACAGCACGAAATAATATTTGTCGATAAATTATTCATTTTGGCCATTTTTGTAGTAAAGGTAGGAATATATGTAAAAATTACATATTTACAATATATTTTTTGAAAGTCCAACCCGTAACAGAATTCATTTTGTAAAAAACATTATTCGTAACTCGTTTTATCATTATAATTGTGATTTTAACAATCTAGCCGTGAATTATCTAAAATTTACATATTTTGATATATAATATATTTTATCAATAAAAATTATGTATCCAAAATTACATTTATATCTTAAAAAAAAATATTTCTATATTTTAAACTAGGCAAGTTACCCGCGTTTCGCCGCGGTTAAGGGGAAGAATATATACATTTTAGAGACGAATTGATATTAACAACATTGTAGTATTTGTAATCAGTAATCTTGTTTTTAAATATCTAGATATTTCATTTGCTTTTTGTATTTGAAATTGCAACAATGTTGTGAACCTATTGCTCATAATGGATATGATTTGGTTACGTCTTATTCTGAATTTTACAATGTGCATACATGAACCAACTGTATTATAATTTTCAATATAACATGAATACTATATCATGATCAATATTAATATGTAATGACCAAACTGAAAATGATAATTAAAAAATTCGGCCAATTTTTCAAAGATCAACGATGTATTTGTAAATGTTTAAATATCAAGAATATCAAGAATAAACACATAGTCGTTCTTACATAGAATCTCCGATGATTCATTATATATAACAAAATCCAAACTGAAACAAAATATTGATCCTATTAAGGTTTCAAAACACAAAACATCTATACATTAATAAGCAGGCCATGTTATTCCTATGCTAGAACTGCATTGAAACCATCTTGTAATCATTCCTCGGAAGATACTCTGAAATGGTAGTTTGCAGCAAATTCAGAGCTACAATTCAAATATCCAAGTTAGTTAGAATCTATATAAAATAAAAAACAATGGGACAACCATATGCCTAAAAGAAAACGTATAAACTTACCTTATCTTGTGGTTTTCTAGACCAGTATTGGTTGGGTTAAGAAATGTCCTTGAAGCTCCACTATCACCTTCATCATCATTAGTAATACAGGGCTTACCTAAACAAAGTAAACAACAAAGGAAATTATAATATTTTCTAATCCGTCTATTGTAAAATCTCAAACATTCAAATAGAACTACAAACATTCAAATAGAACTAAACTCTCTTTACCGTGATATGTAGATACTCTCCAAAATCGAAGGACACAAAACACCGGGTGTGTTTTGTAAGTGATATTGTAACCCTTTGACCTCCACTCCCTTAAGAAGTTATGAGCACCTAGTCCTCTAATATGACAACTAATTCTTTCATTCCTGTTACAGTACATTGTATATAATTAGGCAAATTTATAAGCATGCTTTCCAATATAAAATATAACTAAGCATAAGTAACGTTTACTAAATTAACTTCCATTAATCATTTGGAAAACCAAGCCGTTGACTCTATAAGGATTCCCATACTCATCCATTTTACTATCCTCTTCTTTCAATTCACCAACATCAATTATAGATCCGTAGAAATCTAACATGGAGTAAATATAGACAAAATGCTTAGAATAGATAGATATTTCATATGGTTCAAAATATGATAATTTAAACTTGATTCAGAACACTTACCATAGGAATTATCCACAGGAACGATTTCTTTTAAAACATGCGAGAAATCTTCAAAGTGATAGTATTCTTTGGAAGACAGAGGAGCTATGCGCATCATACTTGTCTTCTCATCAACCTTGATCTGGTACGTATGGTTGGTGTTTCTTTCTGGCAACACAGGCTTTATAACTCTAAAATCTTTGATGGAATACCATACCCCTTCGTAAACATGTTTAGGGATATTCTTCTCAGAATGTTTTAACACATAAGTAGCTTCAATCCTGTCACCCTATATTAAGATTTAAGAGCAAACTAATCGACTTAAACTAAAGCATTAGAACTCAAAATTGACCGATTACTACACAATTGAACATAAGGGAAGTTTAACATATGTTTATTGAAAATTTAGAAACATAAATTACCTTTTCATCGGCAAGGATTAAAACCCTTTTCATGAAGAAATCCCTTCGATAGGCAATAGACAATATTTTCGCTTCTATGTTCCAATTAGTTCTTGAAGGATTCAAATCGGCAACGGAATCTGTTCGCATGATTTCTAAATTATAAATTTCTGTTTTCGTTGGAAGAATTGTGAAGAAGATGATAGGCGGTGTGTTTGATCTTTCGGATTCCAAATGAAAATAGATTTAGTTTAGGTAAAAAAATAAAAGTCCATTAGACGCTTATAAATTGTAAATAGTGGTAAGTTGCGTCGTTTGGATTTTCACATTAACATTTTTAAAAAAAAACACTAATATTTCGTTTGGACATGTAAGATATTTTTAAAAGAATCAAATGTTATAGAATCGAATGTTTTAACTGTTATTTACTATAAGTATGTTATTCTTTTTATATTTTAAGTGGTACATATAATTAGAGTCTATAAAACCCTTAAACCCCAAACTGAACAAAACACATTATTTAGTGATAAATGTAAAATTCCTAACAAATAGTAGGGTTTGAAACAAAATTTGGTTTATGATTTATACTCACGAGATTTAAACCCGATGGGTTGGTTATCTTCTGATGACATGGTTTATGATTATACTCACGATATTAGAACTTATTCTGAATGAAATTAATATTCTATTTGAATATTTATGCTAATAATGTAAATTAAATAAGCTATTTTGAGATATCCACATCTGTAAATAGGAACAAATTGGCTTGGTTGGCTTGATAATAAGAATTAAAATTTACAATAGACCAATATTAAAGTCTGAAAGCATAAAACATTTTAAGTGGATACATAATAAATTGATTCCGTGCATGGTAAGGTAAACACTTGGAAGTGATACTTCAAGATCAAGCTTTATTTTCAGCAAAATTTCACTAAATAATTTATTTGGTTCATGATTTCTAGGAACTTCGAAGATAACCACCATTCATTTGGTCCCATAAATAACGTACGCACAAGTAGTACCAGTTTTGGATATAACTTTATACTCAAAGCACCTATAAGTATGATAATTCCTATTTTTTGCTCACAATCTTCTTTTGTATATAAAATTGTTCCCTTCTATTCTAATTTTTTGAATCCGCCTATATGAACCAATTGTATTATGATTTTCACAATGATCAAATATAAATGAATTTTATATTTATGATTGAAAGTAATACATATAAATTGTGCTTGAGTAGATGACATAATTTATATAATTCTTAAAACTTTTAAGTTATATTAGTATATATAAAGTAATACGTAGAACAACCGTTTAGGTAAAAACTGAAACTGGGACAATGTGTTTCACATGAAACTATGAAATAAAATTACAACTAATCAAAAAATGATCCAACAGACCAGTTGATTTCTATGTTACTGTTGCATGGCTTGGATCTTCTTCTCCGTACTTAGTAGTCTTGTTGAAATGATAAGATGCAGCAAATTCAGAGCTACAAAATTTAATATTTTACATTGTTAAGATTATATATAAGAGAAGCAACATATTGACAAATATTGGCAATGGACAGCATATTAGAATTTACCTTGTTCTGTGGTGTTGAAGTCCAGGATTGTCTGGATTTAAAACTGTCCTTGAAAATCCGCAATAATCTTCCGCATCATTGGTAATACACGGCTTTCCTAAGATGTAACATGTAGAATGAATCGGGTTCTAGTTCTTTATCTGTTCTATAGATTCAGGTCCATATCATATGTATAGAACTAAATATGGTTGTTACCTTGAAATGATGACAATCTCCAAAACCTGAGAACACAAAAGACTGGGTTAACTTTGAATGTGGTATTGTAACCCTTTGATGTCCATTCGGTTAAGAACTTGTCAGCACTGTATCCTCTTAAATGACATAAGAGATGTTCATCCCTATAACAGGAAACACTCTATAACTATTCCAAAATAAAAGCAAACAAATCAATGAGGATTGAACATAATTTTAGCAATGTTTAGCAATTTACCTTCCATTTATAAGCTTGAAAACCAGAGAATTGACACCATAAGTATTACCATAATCATCCTCCTTTATAAACTCTTCTTTTATGGGACCAACATCAATAACCGAACCATAGAAATCTAGCATGACTCGAAATAAGACAAACTTTGTTAAAATTGATTAATTTAAACTTACTTAAATCATTACAACATGTACTAAAAGTAGAACAAACTTACCATAAGAATTATTGAGTGGGATGACTCCATTGAAAACATGATTAAAATCTTCAAATCGGTAGTAATCTCTGGTGGACAGAGTACCTAGGATCATCATGTCCGTCTTCTCAAAAAATTTTATCTGGTACTGATGGTTGGTATTCCGTTCTGGCAACACTGGCTTGATGACCTTGAAATCTCGAATGTTATACCATTCCCCATCATAAATATGTTTAGGTACAGGGTGTTTGAAATTTTGATAGCATATAGAAGCCTCAATCCGATCACCCTACAATCAAATTTCAGTGGTTCATCAATTGCTACATGTAAATCAATCAATTTAACGTAATAAGCAGTTCAGGTGATCAATATGTTATAGAGTTCTTAAGACTTGCGTTTAGCTCAATTACATTTATATGAAGACTTGCTATATGTAAATCATTTTAGAAATCGATTCAATGACTATATGTAAGTCACAAACAATTTCTATATGTAAGTTTTATAGAAAATTACCCTTTGATCAGCAAGGATTAGGACCCTTTTCATCATAAACCCTCTCTTGTAAGAAAGACTCAATATCTTCACGTCTATGTTCCAATCAGTCCTCGATGGATTCAAATTGGCTATGCAATCTCTCGGCATCTCGAAACGCCTTGTAGAATATCGTGATTCCGTTTGAAGAAAAGTGTTGAAGTAGAGTATCGGTGTTTAAGGGTTTAATCGGTTTCAATTGTGCCAAATAGATTCAGAGTTGGAAGAAGATGAAAAGTCTATTGGTGAAACAATATTTATAATCAAAAATCGAAATGGTGCGTCGTTTAAGTTATGCA
>NW_006238923.1:16156061-16167414 GCF_000375325.1 Capsella rubella
TAATAAATTAGATTTAATTAATTTTATTATTTTTGATAAAACATTTGGACATTAAAGAATTTTTAACACTAACCAAAATTTACATATGTATACCCTACATTTAAACCATCTGTTAATTGAAAACAAATTTTAATTTAGCTAATAGATAAGATCTAGGACTAAGTATCAATTTTTAAAAGCAAAAACCAATAGTTTATTAGATTTAAAATTTTAAACAACAACAAAGTAAATGCAATAGCATTCTTATTGGAGATTCAAAACAAAAGTAATATGTAAAGAGTATACATAAGAGGATTTGGTGTGTCTTGCCAACCAAGACATCTATTGGGTCTGGTATGTCTTGGATTTGTTTATCTATAATGAAAAATAGCTGAATCGACTAATCATTAGGAACACGGCTCCGCGACTATAACTATTAGAGAAGCTATTTAGAATATCATTAACTTGATTCGTTTGTAAATTGAAAAAATTGACTATATAAAGCGTACTTATTCAGATCTGCAACCAAAAAAGTGCATCCATATAACTTTCGAGACGAATTAATATTAACAACATTGTATAATTTTTAATTAGTAATTTTGTTTTTAATTAGTAATTTCTAGATATTTCATCTGCTTTTAATTAGTAATCTTGTTTATAATTAGTAATTTCTAGATGTTTCATTTACTTTTTGTAATTTAAACTGCAATAAAGTTGCGAATCTATTTTTGTTTATGGATATGATTTAGTTACGTCTTATTCTGAAATTTACAATATGCATACATGAACCAACTGTATTATGAGTTTCAATATAACATGTATACTATATTATGATTTTGATCAGTAAATTCACTAAGTTTAATCGTTTTAAAGTTTACCATATTAACTATATAAGGAAAATTATTGAAGAGTGTAACCAAAAAACGGTTGCATGATAATACTTATTTTTCATGAAAAATAAACACGTAAATCTGATGATGCAACAAATTGGTATGTAATTAAATGTTATCAAAGATTTCTTTAAAGACTACGTTAAGGGTCTTGTTCTGACATTCACCGTCTTCATTAGTTATCAAAATCTTCAATCCATTTCTCGTCGTCACTCTAGATAATGCAACATATAGCTGTCCATGTGTAAAGACTGGTTTTGGTAAAAACAATCCAACGTATTCCAGCGTCTGACCTTGGCTTTTGTTAATAGTAATCGCATACGCAAGAGTCACAGGAAACTGACGACGCCTCATACGGAAAGGAAACTTTGCATCTGGCGGAGACACAAACATTCTAGGGATAAGTACTTTTTCGTTTACACTGTTACCTGTTACTATCCTTGCCTCTATAACATGATCAGCCATTTGAGTAACAATCAACCTTATACCATTGCACAAACCACCTTTAGGATCTATATTCCTTAGCAACATGATATGGGCTTCTTTCTTCAATGTTAATTCATGCTTAGGCAATCCTGAGACGTTGATACTATTTAAAAATTCCTGCGAGTAGACCATATCGTCGAAAACACTTGTATCCGACGTTTCAATGGAATCTGAACTAAAATAACGTCTTTCTTCACCTATGATATAGTTAAATATGTAAAAGAGACATGCAATTTAGTAAACTTATTTTATTACCAAAAAGCATAATATTAGATACACGTAAACAATTATAATGCATACCTGGTAGTTGAGAAAGCATATATTGATTGATTTTATCAACATCTTCGTTCCTTGGACTAAGAATTGCTCTTCGCCTAAAGAATTTTGGATCCTTCTCTTTAGCAAAAGAATTACCATAGATTTCCTTAACAATTGCTTGAATAGGTTCCTCAGCTGCTGTTATCAATAAATCTTCAGGTATTTCTATTTCGACCTCACCATCGTTTGGCTCATTGATTTTACCATCACCAATATCGAGCAACCACCTTGAGAACTCGGCGAGAGCAACAGATTGCTCGTTATTAACGCCTTCTCGTAAGCGCATATTTTGTGTAAGCTTTAAAACTTTACAGCTTTGCCAAAGCAATGATGAGTTTATAGACGCCAACACAGTTGCGACCCTTCCACCCTCAGGAATTACTGGGAGAATCTGTCTAAAATCACCTCCCAAAACTACGACCTTACCTCCAAAAATCCTATTGCACTTCATAATATCTTGCAAAGTCCTATCCAAAGTTTCAAAACAAAGTCTGTTCATCATCGGTGCCTCGTCCCATATAATGAGTTTCGCTTCTCTTATCAATTCTGCAAGATCGGACTCTGCATCTATCGAGCACATTGAATATTCGTTTATATTGATAGGTATACCAAACCTAGAATGAGCTGTCCTACCACCTTCCAATAGCAAAGCAGCGATTCCACTTGATGCAACATTTAGAACGATATTACCTTTAGATCGAATGTCAGCTCCAAGGATACTCCACAAGAAAGTTTTTCCAGTACCACCGAATCCATGCACAAAAAACATTCCACCCTTGTTTTTATTTACCGAGTCGATTATTTCTTGGTAAACACGTCTTTGCTCTTCAGTTAACATACCAAACAGTCTGTTGTAATCTTTCTTTTGTTCATGACGCTTATAATTTTTCTCATCCATAATAAGCCGATTTTCATTTGAATTTATCACACTATCGTCTGGTCTTGGCATATTAGTAAAAACGGAAAGAGAAGTGCCATTCGAACGCATAAGCAATTCGATTTCCGACAAACATATGTTCCGTATTTGATCTTGTGTTAACATAAGACCTGCATATCAATTTGTATAATAGAATTAAGAATATTTTTACCAAATATGACAAAAAACTCGTAAAAATTCATACATGAAAAAATAGAACAAACATTTTTAATTAATTTGATAATTTTGCATAATACTAATAATAATAAAGATTCCGATGTACCTTGATCATTCATGCGATTCCTATGGAGAAATAAAATATCTTCGCATAGTATATCTCTTGTCGCGAGCCAAAGATTTAACGGAACAGATACACTCTTCGAAATCAATAGTATCACAAATAGCTTCCTTAAGTACTTGCCAAGACACCAGAAACTTGCTTCCTTTATAGCTGAAATATATTCTTTGTCATCATCCAATAATCCTAATGCATAGCAAGCATCTTTAAATTCTCCGTAAAGAACTCCGTTAACCGTTTTCAAGAATTCGAAACTGGTTGCACCTGGTATTTTATTAAGCAAATCTCTTAAGTAGTAAGCATCCCCTGTAGAAGGTGGTACGTACGTAATCCTTCCTATTGAAAAACTTTTTCTTTTCCTTGATCTCCGCTTCCAAATTTTTTCTTTTTTATACCATGCATAAGCGGTCGGAAATTCAGCATACGTTAACTTTCTAGCTTCAGGGTCAATTCTATTGCATTCCATCCATGCTAAGAATTTGCTTCCTCCATTTGTTGAACGTGACATAACATTTTCTATAGGATCATCCTTGTTATAAATAACCAATTGCTGGCCAGGAAGATGGAAGGGCAATTTTTCAACAGGTGTTGTACGATAACATATCGGGGACGCTAATATTCTCCACGTAGCTTCGCATGCTGATACATATCTACAGAAACGAATGATTAAAGTATGTTAATGTTACTTTGAACAACATGTATCACAGTTATAATTTTACTATAAATACCTGCAGTTAAAATATTGTTTGATTTCATTTTCTTCATCCTCTTCTCCTACTGATGCTCTAATATAATCTGGACCTTTGCTGATATATTTGAACAGATATTTTATTGACCGTGACTGGTTACACCACTCTACATTTATGTGAGCACGATAACGAATCGACAATTCACGATTATACGGAATAACGTATCTGTTGTCACAGTCGAAACCTTTCTTATGCACAATTCTTCCATCATCTCTCCGCCTGTATACTGGATAACCAGCATCATCTATCACAGTATTTTCTACGTATGGTTTTGGAAAGAACTTTGTGCACTTACCATCCTTCATGCAAGGACTATCGTTGTGTTGACGTCCACAAGGTACATGAATCATAACATCAGAAACAACTTCATATAAATACTTGTCCACTTCTTTGTCCGGTATTTCGGCACTTATGAATTTATCTATGTCGTCCGTTGTGCGCATTTTAAAATCCGGATGCAAAAATAAAACCATGTGCGCATGTGGTAGTCCCCTTTTTTGGAATTCTATTGTATACATAGCTGCGTAAAAATCAAAACGGCAACGTAACTATATTTATATTTGTATAATATTATTAAAAAATGTATATGAAAATAAGATACGTACCAGAATTCATCGTACCGAAAGTTTTCTCTTTGGTGACTTGATGCATGAGCTTATCTAATTTCATCTTAAAAACCCGGCAACAAATATCTGGTCTATCCTCTTGTTTAAGACGATGTCTAGTAATATAACGCACAACTTCAGGCCACTTAGGATTGCAAGTTATCGTTATAAAAAGGTCGGGAAAACCAAAGAATTTGCAAGTGGCCATTGCATCTAAATAATGCTGCATCATATACCGTTTTCCTCCAGTAAACGACGAAGGTATGTAAATCCTTTTCCCATGCTCTGAAAGATCAGTACGTCCTTTATCAGCAGCTTCGAGTATCTTATCTATTCTTTCTGTCCGAAGTTTTTTTTGGTTCATCCAAATATAATTTAATCTGTTTGATTCTATAGTCGTGAAGGCATCCACTAAGAACTGCTGGAATAATTTTCCGGACATGACAATCGTAGAAGCTTCTCCATATCTCTCTAAAATTCGATAAGCATAAAACTCTCTCATGCTCACGGTTTTCCTTTTCCGTCCAGCAGTATCTATAAAACCTATGTCAATCCCTAACCGGTAACCGTCCTCTCCATATGGAAACAACAAAGGATATTGTAAAGGTAAATATGCCGGATGAAGCTCGCTTATTCTTTGTAAATTGCCTGAACGACCTTCTATAACAATATCACGCTTATTCTCACCGCAATTAAAATCACCTGGAATTAAAGCAGCCACCTCATTGCAGGTAGGTAAATTATGAGTTCTCGCATCAGAAGCTCTATCCGAAGGCAAACGTAATTTTAAATCTTCAACACCGCAATCCATATCGAATCTCTCTCTTGCTGACCTAAAAGCCCGGACGTGTGGATTATGATTATCAAGCATCTTCTTGATTAGCTCTACAGTGTCAGGCCTCAAATTTTCAGTCGATCCAGATCTTCTATAAAAACACAAAAAATATGAATTATTTTTTATTTTTATTAGAAAATTAAATCGAAACATTATACAAAATAACACAAAGATGTTATTATTACCCGTATGCACTTATTCTATTAGAAACCTCATTCTGTATATCATGAATATATAGTTGTAAGAACATAGGTGTTTTCCCCGGTTCTGGCAAAATATCACCAATACGATGATAGTTTTCTCCACACATTTGAAACAGATATGGTCCAGCACCATCATTAATAGAATGGTTAACCTTGCCCCCTAAAGATGTGAACGAAAAAATCATATTGTATGCTCTTATATTATCACGAAAGTTGATACTCCTATCATCGTGATTATAGAACAACGATGACAACGTTTTCGGTGGAGGTTTAAGTAAAGGGAGCTTAATTTTTCCGTGACGACAACACATTGAAAAAATTGGCTTTCCTTTTTTGGATTTTTTATTCACACGCTCTCCAAACCACATATAGGCTCCACAATTCTCACAGATATAAAACGGATCTCCATCATCGTAATACCCTGCGCAAAGTTTTAATACATAAGCATTGTTGATATTGTTAGTGATTTACAGATTATTGTTATTATTATTATTAGTGATAGTAATTCAATAAGAATACTAAAAGTGGAAACTAAACGAACCGTTCTCTTGTAATCCAGCTCTTACAGCCGTAAATCCGCCGATTACATTATTAGACATTGTATTATCATCACCATATTCGGTCTCAGACTCGTCGGTAGACATATCATTCTCGCTTCCTCTATTTGACTCCGAATCAGTAGCAATATAACATACAAAATCTTCTTGTAATCCAGGTAGTAGCAAAGTTTCTATAGAATGACCAATAATTGGTTAGCATATTGATGCATATTATAATTTAATGAGTAGGTATTCTACTCACTTGAACTTTATTTAATTAAAGATAATGTTACCTTGGTTATCCTTCTCCGTTTTCCGGGATCTCAAAACACGCATTCTATTCATCCTTTCGATTTGACCTACGTTATTGTGTGTGATGTCTCCGAACTGGTGATGTATAGATCTAGCTATAGAGACATCTGTTATAGTTTTAAATTTAAAAACTGGTAACTATGTTTCGAATTAACACATGAATCATAAAGATTAGAAATTTGCAAATATCATCGTTGTATAATTCTTATTTTGTTTATAGATTTCAAAGATGTAGTTACTCTTTATTGTCGAACCATGAGATACATCTTTCTTTCTACGGAATGGAAGCTTTGTAGGTCTCGTTATGGAGACATCTTCAATAGGTTTAAAAACTGGGTAACTATGTCGAGTGTTAAGACCTGAATTATAAAAATTAGAAATTTAAATATCATAGTTCTATAATTATGAATTTTTTATAACAGTTTCAAAGATAGAGTTATTCTTTTTAGGCATACCATGAGGTGCATCTTTCTTCCTCCGATACGGAAGCTTTTCAGGTCTCATCGTATTTGTCTACGTGTAACGACCTGCAAACAAATTTTAAAAACACCGTAAATAATTATGCTACAATAATTATGTTTAGGTTTAAAACTGGACGATAGGTTTTAATAAATTGTGTATCTAATATATAACCTCAGGATGAGGAGAATCTATTATGTGAAAATTAGCGATTTCATGCTTATCATATTATCGTTTGTATTGATCTTATAATTTATTTAAATTATTAATTAACAAAATTTGTATATTTCCATTTAGTTATTATTATTATTATTATTTACATTTTAATGATCCTTTAAATTAGAAATTTTGCCTATTGTGATAAACACAATTGAGTATTAGTAATATATATTACTTTTATTGTCACACCAAACAGTTTCCTATAACTATAAAAATTTAAGAGATATTAAGCATTTATGGAATATTTCTAATATCTTACTTGTATTGTCACACCAAACATTTTTCTATATTAAGGGTAAATTAGTAACTTCTAAAGTGTATATATTCTTACTTGTATCGTCTTATTAAACATTAAAATATTCATAATACTTTGTTTAACATTTTCATTTTTGCACCATTAGTTTATAATAATATTATGATATTTCAATATATCTTCTAATAATATAAACCTAATACTAATCATTATTATATATAATAATATAGTTTGCGTAAAACCATATAATTCAATCAATATTTAAAGCTTAGAAAGTTTGTAAAATCCAAGATAATAAAGCATAATGACCGGAAACATCGAATGTTTGAATACCACAGTAAATAATAAAACAATACTATGTTGGTTTTTCGGTTTTGATCTTCTTCCTTGTAATCATATAATGACTATTCGCGGAGTCGCCACTCTTTCGAGAAGTTCTCTTCTTCGACGAAGATGTAACCGAATCAGCCGAAGAACTTTCGTCTATTCCATCGGTAATTTCCAGAATCCGAGGATTGACATCGACATTTCCATAGCTCTCCTATAAGTCACAACAATCACCATGAATATATTACATAAAAAGACTCTCGTTAACACAAAATAGCTAATATTAATATTCGTAACATTATACCTTTACAAATTGTACTATCATATCTTCTTTTCCCCAAAATTTTTCAACAACATAAGCAGATTTGGAACTCTTCAAATTGTCATTTGTGATTGAAACCTTGAACAACATAGTTTTTCCAATAAAAGAAGAAATAGCAATGGGAATGCTCGAAGGATCATCCTGAAATATATGAATCAATTGGTTAAACACCGTTTATGACATTCAATATGAACATGAATGTTTAGAATTTTACCTCAGCTAACTGTGCAACCAATTCATCAGCCTTTTTTCCAATTAGTAGTTGAGACAGACCATCAAAGAAAAGCAGTCTAATACTTGGAGAACTTCCATATGAGACATGTAATATCAATTTAAACCTAATTTTTGAAAACAAAAAACATAACTCAATGATCTTACTTCGCAGCGTTTTCATACGTCATAAGATTATAAAGCACAATCTAAATGAGTGTTTCTTACTTGCAATCAACTTCTGTAACATCTTTATCGCAAACACCACAGCTGTATAATCGTTCTTTTCCGACTTGAGAATCTAACGGGTATGGCTGAACTTTTTTATTACAGGCTTTGCAAGCAATGTAATACCATTTAGGCAGTGCCTCTACGGAAATAATTTTTGCAATTGTAACACATGTACGCACCTGAATATAAACACACGTTTAATCATTAAATATATCTTTTTATTGACGCATGTAATTAAAAAATACCTCTAGTGCATAAAGTATGTCGTCTATTGTCATCTTTTCATTGAATACGAAGAACTCTTCATATAGCGTGACCTTTGGAAGTTCATTTTTAGGCTCATTATTAATCTGAACTAAATCGACGACCTCGGATGGCAACCTGTCAAAAATAAATATTCTAATAAGTAAATTTATGTATACTAATAACACCTCTGATAATCATGCAAATTTAAATTATCTGAAAGTTTTGACATTTTAGTAAACTTCTCCACTTCTGTGATATTTGGGTTGAACAAAACATCTGTTGAACCGAAAGAGTTGGATATGCTAAAAACTCCTGAAATTTGAAAATCGTTTTAATACGTAATCGTGATAAATATTGAAAGCAATTTCTCATGTACAATCAAAATTACCTCTCCACTCCTTAATGCATGCAAATCGAATAACGCATACGACGACAGATTCATCATGTTCTTTTATCGAACCTTCAAAATTTCTAGCAACATCACCCCACAGCGTGCAATTTAACTTTGTACCCCTATATAATAAAAAAATAGTGAGCTCCTTTTTTGTAATAATAAATATACTAATAATTTACTCTATAAATTTCTAAATTTTAAAATATATTAATTATATACTTTATACTTTAAAATAAAATAAAACCATACTTCAGATCTTGCAATTCGAAAGCTAGTTTCACATTATCCTTCCCTTTAGTTTTGATACTCTCAAGACAGTCGACGTTAACAATCTGGCCAATTACATCTACATAAACAATAAAAAATTATTACGATTAGAAAATTTGTACCTATTTATTTACTTAAAAGAGTATATATTACGAATTTGACAACTCACCGATCAACAAATGTCTTTCTGCTTTTCCGGCCAAAATATCAGAAAACTCTCGGAAATATTTTTCAGGAATTTTAGTTGGAAAATCATCAAACGGTTTGACCGTAGTAGTTCTATAGAACAACATCTTAAAACCTAATGAACTTGTTCTGTAATCACCATCATAATCAACTAAACCGAATGTGTCTATTTGTAACGCCCGTGTCTGGAAATCCGGGTGGTGTCAATCGACACTGTGGTTGGGTGTCGATCGACACTAGTATTTCTGGTTTGACGGTTTAAGTTTTAAATCGTCGGTTCAATTGAGGCTTGGTTTGGGTTGGTTAACCCTAGGTCGTGTTTAAAAGAGGGAAGGTCGTGTGTTGTCTCTTCCCAGCCGCTTTTTAACACTTCCAGAGAGAGAAAAAGGTTCTAGAGCTTTTGAGGGTTTTTGTGAGTCTTTGGTGGTGTTTGGTGGTGTTCCTGGTGGTTTAAGGCTAGTAGAGGCTAGATCAGTGTTGTGTGGTGTTAGAGGAGACAGATCCTTCCTTGTTCTTCCTTGTTTTCGTTGCTGTTCTTCTTGTTAAAGAGGTGAGTGCATGACCAGGCTTATCTAAGCATGTTTGATCATTGTTTCAGGGTTTTGATGATTGATTGATTGATTTCCTTTGCTTGTTTAGCTGTTTATTTGATGATTGATGCATGTGGAATCCTTTGGAGACTCGTTCTTATCGTGGTGGTCTTTTGGAGAAGAGATCCAGTGAGAAAAGCAGTTGGAGCGTCTGCTGAGAGTCGGTGTCGATCGACACCAACGTTTCATCGCGTGAGGATAACTGCGTCTTACGATTGGAGTGTCGAGACCGGTGTCGTCCGCGAGGGTCGATAGCGAGTGTCGATCGACACCAGTGGAGGGTGTCGATCGACACTGATAGTCAGAAGCGATTCTGGTCTATCTTTTATTGGTTGTTTGGTTCTTTTCCTTGGATTTTGGTTGAATGTGCTTGTGTGTATAGCCAGTGGTGGTATGATTGCCTCACTAAGTATTTATGAAATACTTATGCATCTCTTTCTTTGATGCAGGTAAAAGCAAAGTGTGATCCGTGTAATCATGGCGAGAAGAGGAGGATGATATAGGCGCTCATTGGTGTTTAGATGATTGTATGATTTGTTAGGATGCTAGAATGGAATTTAGAAGCATGTTAGGATGAATTCGTTTCTGGAATATTGATAGTTGAACTTGTTGGATTAATGAAATGGTTTGATTGGATTTTTGTTTAAGTCTTCCGCTGGTTACGTTGAGTTGGTTGTGTTAGTAAAATTGTCTGGGTTGCTTTAAAGGGGTTAATCCGGATTGTTTGCATGTTTAAAAGAAAAAAAAAACGGGATGGGTTCTTTCAATTTGGTATCAGAGCATTTACGGTTCTAGTACGAGATTTAATTGGTAAAAATTGTGATGTGATGTGTGAATTTCATTGATGAGGAATGATGATGTGGATTGCATGCTTAATGATTGTGTGTGTAATCAATTGTGTGAGCATTGAGACCTAGATCATCCTCTCGAGCATTCAATGAGATTCCACGGTAAGTGTGTTGTTTGGTGATTTGTTTGGTGTTCTTAGCCTTCTGTTGTGTTGCAGATGGTTAGAGGTGGAGCTGTCGGTCGTGGTCGTGGTCGTGGTCGTGGGCGTGGTCGCGGTGGGGGGCGTGGTGTTGCCTCGGATAGCGACACGAGTGTGGGCCGAAGTGCTACGGCCGATGTTGTTAGTGAGTACCAGACGCATCAGGACGGGCACGTGGGTGGTGAGAGTGTGAGTGCCGTGAGAGCCGGTTCGTCCCTGAACGGTACTAGTGTTGTTGGGAACCCGGTCGGGGGTGTTCCAACAGGTGAAGCCCAGGGTCAGAATGATCGGCTTGCGGATTTACTGACGCATCTCTTGGAGCGGTTACCGGGTGCGGTACCGCCGGTGCAGGCTCCTCTTGGGCCTGGTGTGCAGGCTCCTCTTGTACCTGGTGTGCAGGCTCCTCTTGGACCTGGTGTGCAGGCTCATCTTGGGCCTGGTGTGCAGGCTCCTCTTGGGCCTGGTGTGCAGCCTGTTGTTGGGGTTGTACCGCCTGGGGAGGTAGGTGCGGTGGTCGAGCAGCCGTACTAC
>NW_006238923.1:16167514-16169973 GCF_000375325.1 Capsella rubella
GCAGCGGTTCGGGATGTCCTTGTTCTTCGGAGGTTCCGACCCGGCTGTAGCGGATGAGTGGCGGGTGAGATTGGAGCGGTATTTCCAGTCGATGAGGTGTCCGGAGGCGTATCGGGTGGACCTAGCGGCCCACTACTTGGCGGGTGATGCTCATTTGTGGTGGCGGAGTGTGCTGGCCAAGAGGGGGCAGGGATTGGCGGTGTGGGGAGATTTCTTGGCAGAGTTTAATGCCAAGTATTTTCCGGCGGAGGCATTGGACCGGATGGAGTCGCAGTTCCTGGCGTTGACTCAGTGCGAGCGGTCGGTGCGGGAGTACGACTCGGAGTTCAGCCGACTCTTGGTGTACTCGGGGCGTGCGGGAGATCCTGAGCAGATGCAGGTGCGTCGGTTCATGAAGGGTCTCAGCCCTGACATGAGGGTACGGTGCAAGGTGCGGGCCTATGCATCGCGTGTGGAGCTGGTTGAGCTAGCGGCGGGGATCGAGGACGAGTTGAGAAGTCACGGGGTGATTCCCAGTCCGTCGGCGCAGCCGAAAAAGACCCAGCCACAGTCAGTTCCGAGCAAGGGTGGCAAACCTGCTCAGGGACAGAAGAGGAAGTGGGATGACACTTCCAGGGTGAGCCAGGGTGATCGGAGGTGCTTCAGGTGTGGGATTACGGATCACAGGGTGGCAAGCTGCCCGAAGAAGGGCGAGCCGTGGGTTGATACCCGTGTCTGTTACCACTGCAGAGAGACGGGGCACATCAAGACGAGGTGTCATAAATTACAGCAGATGGCGGTAGCAGCGGTGCAGCCGGTGATGCAGCCAGTGGTGCAGCAGTGGGTGCAGCCAGGATTGCAGTTGGCAGGGCAGTCGTTGGCTCAGCTGGGAGCAACGCCGGTTGCACAGATAAAGGGATCGAGGGGGTATACGACCGTGGAGACAGGAGAGCCAAGCACTGGACGGCCGATCACAGGTTTAATTCTAAGACTCATTCTGTTTACTTCCGTTGTTTTATAATTTGTGTTGTTTCCTGTGATTTTGGGGTGGGCGGTCTTAGTGAAAAGGGTTTGTGTAGGGACCCTGTTGGTGGGCGGGTTCATGTCCCACGTGATGTTTGATTCTGGAGATACGAATAGCTTCATTACCCCAGAGTGCGCGACGGGTGGTAACATACGAGGAGATCCCGATGGTTGTTATGGAGCCGTTAGAGTCGCAGGAGGCGCGTTGCTAGCGGTTCAGGGACGGGCTAGTGGTGTGGATGTACAGATTGCGGGAGAGTCGATGCCGGCAGATCTGTACATTAGTCCGGTGGAGTTGTATGATGTAATTCTGGGCATGGATTGGTTGGAGCGGCACAGAGTTCATCTGGATTGTCACCGGGGGAGAGTATACTTCGAGCGTCCCGGACCGAAAATGTATTTCCAGGGTGTGAGACCGATTTCGGGGAGTTTAGTGATTTCGGCGATTCAGGCGGATAGGATGATCCGAAAGGGGCGGGAAGCTTATTTGGCTACGATTGTCATGCCAGAGACGGTTGATGAGGTAGTAGTGGATAAGATCCGGGTGGTCCAAGAGTTCGAGGATGTGTTTCAGTCGTTGAAGGGGTTACCACCATCTCGGTCTGATCCCTTCACGATTGAGTTGGAGCCCGGGACAACGCCGTTGTCTAAGGCTCCGTACCGGATGGCTCCAGCGGAGATGGCGGAGCTGAAGAAGCAGTTGGAGGATCTGCTGGGTAAGGGTTTCATCCGTCCTATTGTTTCACCGTGGGGTGCACCGGTGTTGTTCGTTAAGAAGAATGATGGGAGTTTCCGGCTGTGTATCGATTACCGGGGACTTAACCGAGTCACGGTGAAGAACAAGTATCCTTTGCCGCGGATTGATGAGTTGTTGGACCAGTTGAGGGGAGCTATGTGGTTCTCTAAGATCGATTTGGCGTCGGGTTACCATCAGATTCCTATCGACGAGGCGGATATCCGTAAAACGGCGTTCAGAAAGAGGTATGGGCATTATGAGTTCGTGGTGATGCCTTTCGGGTTGACTAATGCACCAGCGGCGTTCATGAGGCTGATGAACAGCGTGTTCCAGGCGTTTCTGGATGAGTTTGTTATCATCTTTATTGATGATATCCTGGTGTATTCTAAAAGTCATGAGGAGCACGAGTTAGACTTGCGGGCAGTGTTGGAGAAGCTGCGCGAGCAGAAGCTGTATGCTAAGTTGAGCAAGTGTAGTTTCTGGCAGAGAAAGATGGGGTTTCTGGGTCATATCGTGTCTGCAGAGGGAGTTTCTGTGGATCCAGAGAAGATTGAGGCTATCAGAGATTGGCCTAGACCGCAGAATGCCACAGAGATACGGAGTTTTCTGGGTTTGGCAGGTTACTACAGGCGGTTTGTGAAGGGCTTTGCCAGTAAAGCTCAGGCAATGACCAAGCTGACGGGTAAGGATGTTCCTTTCGTGTGAACTCCTGAGTGTGAGC
>NW_006238923.1:16170444-16170872 GCF_000375325.1 Capsella rubella
GCACCTTGCGGTTGTGTGCTATTTCTCAGGAGCCACTGGGGTTAGAAGCAGCTAACCGCGCAGACCTTCTGACCAGAGTTCGAGCGGCTCAGGAGAAGGATGCAGGGCTGGTTAATGCTTCTAAGGATACTGAGTCAGAGTATCAGGTTGCAGCCAATGGGACTATCCTTGTGCATGGGCGAGTTTGTGTGCCCAAGGATGAGGAGTTGAGACGTGAGATCTTGAGTGAGGCTCATGCGAGTAGGTTCTCTATTCATCCAGGAGCGACCAAGATGTACCGAGATCTGAATCGGTATTATCATTGGGTCGGGATGAAGAGGGATGTGGCTAAATGGGTCTCTGAGTGCGATGTATATCAGCTAGTGAAGGCTGAGCATCAGGTGCCGAGTGGATTATTGCAGAGTCTCCCTATTACAGAGTGGAAATGG
>NW_006238923.1:16170972-16181958 GCF_000375325.1 Capsella rubella
GACTAAGTCTGCACATTTCTTGGCTATCAAGAAAACCGATGGAGCGGTAGTGCTAGCTAAGAAGTATGTGCAGGAGATTGTGAAACTTCATGGAGTACCGGCCAGTATTGTGTCAGACCGGGATTCGAAGTTCACTTCGGCGTTCTGGAAGGCTTTCCAGAAGGAGATGGGTACTAAGGTGCATTTGAGCACGGCTTACCACCCTCAGACAGACGGGCAGTTTGAGCGGACCATTCAGACACTTGAGGATCTGTTGAGGATGTGTGTGTTGGACTGGGGTGGTCAGTGGGCAGATCACTTGAGCTTGGTGGAGTTTGCTTATAATAATAGCTACCAGGCGAGTATTGGGATGGCTACTTATGAGGCGTTGTATGGGAGGCCATGTCGGACACCTCTATGCTGGACTCAAGTGGGGGAGAGGAGCATTTATGGTGCGGATTTTGTTCAGGAGACTTCAGAGAAGATTCGGATTCTGAAGCTGAACATGAGAGAGGCGCAGGATCGGTACAAGTGTTATGCTGATAAGAGGCGTAAAGAGTTGGAGTTTGAGGTTGGAGATATGGTGTATCTCAAGATGGCGATGTTGCGTGGTCCTAACAGGTCCCTTACCGAGACTAAGCTGAGTCCGAGGTTTATGGGTCCTTTCAGGATTGTGGAGCGGGTTGGACCGGTGGCTTATCGGTTGGAGTTACCTGAGGTAATGCATGCATTTCATAAGGTATTCCACGTGTCGATGCTGAGGAAGTGTCTTCACAAGGATGATGAGGTGTTGGCTACGATCCCGGCGGATCTTCAGCCTAGCATGACCTTGTAGGCGAGGCCAGTGAGGGTTCTCGAGAGGCGGGTAAAGGAACTTCGGCGTAAGAAGATTCCTTTGATGAGAGTCCAGTGGGACTGTGATTGAGTCTTGGAGGAGACGTGGGAGCCAGTGGCCAGGATGAAGGCAAGGTTCCGGAAGTGGTTTGACAAGCAGGTCGAGGAGTAGACCGTTGGCTTTTTTGGTTTTTGAGTTTGGTTTTGGTTGTATCTCTTTTGTATTCTCATTTTTTTGGTGTAATGATTATGACATTGGAGATTAATAAGATGAGTATTTCTTGGATTTGACTTGTTGTGTCATGTGTAAGAGAAATATGTGCGAGTTTCTAAAAATAGAAAGTGTCGGGTTTGACGGTTCTATTTTTGGAAAGTCTCGGGGTGGTAGTTAGTAGTGGACCACGGGAGGTATATCTGATCGAGAGATATGCTCGGGGGCGTTTAGACTTATTTGCTCGTATATGATGTGATGGCCTCGGATGACGATTCGAGTGCACGCTTGAGGGTGACGACCCGAGAGCGAGCGTGTGACTTCCCGGATACCGTAGCTAGAAGGCGGGTGGCCTAATAGTGAGCCGGTATGACTTGAGGGTTGCGACCTGAGAGCGGGGGAAGTGGTGAGGCTTCCTGGATACCGTAGTCTAAGGCTGAGGCCTGAGGACGAGCCGGTATGATCCACGGGTTGCGACCTATGGACGGGGGAGGTGGGTGTGTATGAGCAAATAGGGTCTGGAACGCGAGTATATTGATTAGATAGGGGCCTCGGTGAGGTCAGTTGTGTACTGACGGTTGTGTTGGAGGATTCGGGGACGAATCCTAGTTAGTGGGGGAGAATTGTAACGCCCGTGTCTGCAAATACGGGTGGTGTCGATCGACACTGTGGTTGGGTGTCGATCGACACTAGTATTTCTGGTTTGACGGTTTAAGTTTTAAATCGTCGGTTCAATTGAGGCTTGGTTTGGGTTGGTTAACCCTAGGTCGTGTTTAAAAGAGGGAAGGTCGTGTGTTGTCTCTTCCAGAGAGAGAAAAAGGTTCTAGAGCTTTTGAGGGTTTTTGTGAGTCTTTGGTGGTGCTTGGTGGTGTTCCTGGTGGTTTAAGGCTAGTAGAGGCTAGATCAGTGTTGTGTGGTGTTAGAGGAGACAGATCCTTCCTTGTTCTTCCTTGTTTTCGTTGCTGTTCTTCTTGTTAAAGAGGTGAGTGCATGACCAGGCTTATCTAAGCATGTTTGATCATTGTTTCAGGGTTTTGATGATTGATTGATTGATTTCCTTTGCTTGTTTAGCTGTTTATTTGATGATTGATGCCTGTGGAATCCTTTGGAGACTCGTTCTTATCGTGGTGGTCTTTTGGAGAAGAGATCCAGTGAGAAAAGCAGTTGGAGCGTCTGCTGAGAGTCGGTGTCGATCGACACCAAGGGTGGGTGTCGCTCGACACCAACATTTCATCGCGCGAGGATAACTGCGTCTTACGATTGGAGTGTCGAGACCGGTGTCGTCCGCGAGGGTCGACAGCGAGTGTCGATCGACACCGATAGTCAGAAGCGATTCTGGTCTATCTTTTATTGGTTGTTTAGTTCTTTTCCTTGGATTTTGGTTGAATGTGCTTGTGTGTATAGCCAGTGGTGGTATGATTGCCTCACTAAGTATTTATGAAATACTTATGCATCTCTTTCTTTAATGCAGGTAAAAGCAAAGTGTGATCCGTGTAATCATGGCGAGGAGAGGAGGATGATATAGGCGCTCATTGGTGTTTAGATGATTGTAGGATTTGTTAGGATGCTAGAATGGAATTTAGAAGCATGTTAGGATGAATTCGTTTCTGGAATATTGATAGTTGAACTTGTTGGATTAATGAAATGGTTTGATTGGATTTTTGTTTAAGTCTTCCGCTGGTTACGTTGAGTTGGTTGTGTTAGTAAAATTGTCTGGGTTGCTTTAAAGGGGTTAATCCGGATTGTTTGCATGTTTAAAACAAAAAAAAAAACGGGATGGGTTCTTTCACTATTATCTTCGTATCACCAACAGCAAGCTGATGCTGAAATTTATTAACCAAAGACTCCTCAATAGATGCATGGATCCTTGTTCCCTTCGATGGAGAAGATAGTATTAAACAAAAAGTTTGATATATATACACAAATTCATCATATATTTAATAACACATGTACAATGTAACTTATTGAATCACAAGAATTAAAATAGACGTGAAACTAACATACCTCTGTATCAATTAGAACCATCTCTAGAGTCTTAAATGATTTCCAAATCCTCATAACACGCACTTTGATCTTGTATTGATCATTGGCAGGATTGATTTCGCTAGCTAGAACAAAAGGAGAAATTCTTATTTTTTTAGAGTCCATGATGAATTAATAATAGTTGTAATTTTTAAGAACATGGTTATGCATATTTATAGTTAAATTATCTAACAGTCGGTAATATTGAATAGATTATGATAATAATGGATTATTTACTTAGATTTAATTATGAGTAAAATTTAGAACATGATAAGTACGTAAAGATTCTAATATCATTGAATTGGATATAGAAGTTTAAAATTTATCTTTTCCAAATTCATATAATATTTCCTGAATTTTCGTGGTGTTATTGTTATATATATAAATATATCATCATGTATTTTTAATTTTTTAATCTCTTTAAAAAACATAAATAGTGTAAAATTTAAAGTATGTTTGTTAAATTTCCATTTGTTATAATTGAATGATTCCTCTTCTTGTCTATTATGAACCATCTAAAAAAGAGATTAATTAACAGTTTACCTTATTTAAATATTTTAAAATATGTAACTAATATGTCTGTTCTTTATAAGATATTTTCATGGGAAAGTTAACATTTTAGAATAAAAGGCTAAATCTGTTATGAAATATGATAAGGGATTATGTCTACAAAGATTTACATACAATTTTATATTACAATATCTTTAGTCTAGTATTTTGATAAGTATATATATATATATATATATATAAATTTTCAAACTTTAATTTTGCAAAGATTAATAATAACGATGTTATTTTAATCAACTATATGCTTAATAGTTTTACTATTAATCCGTAAAATTTAAATAAATATAGATCATCATTGAAAACCTAGCAAACTTTAATAATCGACGCGCTGATCATTAGATCAAAAAAAAAAAAAACAAAGTCTGAATTAAACTATATCAAACTTAAAAATCTTCATCTTCCATATCAGCAAATGCATCTCTCAGCTGCGTCACGTGCGGACACAATGGATTTATCATTACGCTCGTACAATTATGCACCGTTGAAGCTCTCCATGTTTCTACATTTGTTATTAAGATATGTACAAAAATTAGATCCCCATCTTTTTATACAATATGTTAGAGCTATCGTAAGTAAAGATCTAGAAGTAGGAACAACCTTGGTTAATCTCGAGTTTAGCAAACCTCATTACACATATAATGATATTGTCAATCGAATGTCTCCAAGCATTAAAGAAATCGTTCGCGTATGATGTCGCTAAACGACATGGTAATCGATCACCCCTTGATTAATATTGTAGAAGATTAGAAGTTGCAATATACGATATTCAATATGTAATATGTATAAGATAATTAGTCAACATACTCAAGATCTTCTAACTCAAAGAATATCTCGTTTCAGTCGTTGCCTGGAGGACCATGTTGGTTACGATTCCCTACAGCCATTACTCGTCCAATGATATCTACACATATATATATATATATATATATATATATATATATATATCTATATTATTAAGCCTCTGGAAATATAGAATTAGACTATGAATAAGACAATATGGCAATATAGATTAAAACGTACCAACACAGTAAGTAGGGTCAAGATATCCACTCTTGATATCACTAAAAGATACGAATGAATAAAAATATTCAGAACTCAAAGAAGCAATATTCCTGAACCATGTCGTCGATCTCCAATGTATCATAAAACGATGATCAGTTGGTCTAAAAGCACCAATAACTCTGCTCATTGAAAATCCTGAAATTAATATCCAATTTCCCTCATGAAGTCTTTGTGTAAAAACGTCTTCAAATTCTTGACCCATCACGGCATGAATTTTTTGACCCTAAAATACAAACAAATAAATTAACTCGATCTTGTAGCAAATATAAAATAAAAGTAATATAAGATCGTTATCTATTAGAAACCTAAAACAAAAAAGAAGTAGCGTATAAACACAGAATTCAATACTCTAATTCAGAAGCATACCTTTCCATCTACTAAAATAAGATCGAGTGAATTGTAAGGAGGAGTAGTACACGTAAATTTCCTCAGAATCTTAACTTTTATTTTCCACTCATGTGTCAATGGATTCAAAGTAGACACATCAAAGAAATTATCTTTTTTCCCTATCTTTTTCTTGATAGCATTAGAAAGTAGGTTAGCCATCTTAATATTTTGAAGTTTCTAATGCAAACTCTTATTCTGAATATTTCGATATAAATAGAGTTCGGTATGGTAAAATATATGTATATTTTACATTTATTTACGTGTGAAATATTCTCATCTATAATAGTTTTGTTATAAATAATTTTTTAGAATGATAATAATTATCATACGAAATTTATTCAAAAGATTTATTATTTCTTGGATGAGATAACAACACATATCTTACATAATGATGAAACGGAAAATACTTAACAAATTTAAATTACAGAAATAGATTATTATTCCTCATCGGAGCTGTCATCTTCAGGATTGACCTCTGGTTGTTCACCCCTGTGTACAATTAAATTAGTAAGTAATTATTAATATTGCATTTAATTATTACATGTTTTACAATAAACTACGAAAAAGGTATTGTCAAATGTTAAACTTACAACAATGTCTCAAAGTTCATTTCCATGAACTCTATATTAAGGAAAATTCTTGAACAGCCATATTGAGAAATTAGAGATGGGATACCTATGTAAATCATAGAATAATGAGTAGCTAAGTTTTAAAACAGACAGAAAATTATACACTAAACATGTGAAATAATATTATAGACAAAGATTTAATAATGTAAGAATATTAGTACTAACCTTCATACACAGAGATTCTCCAAAAACGCAAAACACACATTATAGATTCCTCAGCATCATCATCATAATCTATAAGAATTTGCTCTAATTTGTTTTCAAATTCTTTTGCGGATTTTCCCACCGCAACACAGGTTATTTCTTTTTGCCTAATCATAAAACTACATGTCAGTCTAATATAAGTTTTTATAAAATCTCAATATATAGGCAATTCAAAATATGCTCACGTTTCATCCGTAAGGGTGAAGGGCACTACATTTTCGGTATTAGAGTAGCCATTTTGTTCGTCTATAAATGTTACTTCACGAATCTGTGAAACATTAGAGACAATACCGCTAGCATCTGTACACAAAGTAAGAAGAAAATATTTCAGAACATTTCAATTTAATTTTTTTCGATATTGTAAATGTATTAAATATACAGACTATAAGTACACATACCTACACAATACTTCCTATCTTCCACATGAGAATTTTGAAGCTGCGTGCATGTAACAAAGTTAAAATAAGAACTCCTATCCTTCTCTTCCACTTCGCGCATTGTTGTTTGGTAGATCGTCCTTATTGTCAAGTGATGGCGAGAATTTTTAACTTGTAAATTATTCTCCATAACTTGAAAGTTGGAAAGTAGATACCACTTTTCCTCAACAATGAGATTATGGAATGGTGATGCGTACCGAATGTATGGAATTGTTGCATCAATCCTACAACCCTGTGTTATAAAAGAATAAAACATTCAACGTTAGAAAATAACTATAATCAGCATAATAAAGCTAAACGGAAAATATGTATAACTTATTCACCTGTTGATCTACTAATATCATGTTCTTCCTCTTCCCTTCCGAATCAACCTTCGGCTTCCAGACAGCCAAAAGTTTAACAAATACACTCCAGTTAGTAGAATTCGTAGAGATATCAGCGAACAAATGTTGTCCTGCCATCTGCTTAAGAGAATAATAATTTGTAGGCAAAGTTGAGAATGATATTTGTTTAGCTCAGTCATCTTCCTCGAAGGTGTTTATATATAACGAAACCAGTAGAGTTATTAGCCGTTTCATTTCAACCTTTTCATTAACTTACAAATAAATGAACGGTCAACAAAATTAAAACACTATTGAATTACTCTAAAATCTCAGCCTATACTGACATTGCTTTGAATGACATATGCATGTATCTTTAACATGTGAATTCGCCTCACTTGTCATTCCTATAAACCAATATCATATTTTTTAATATGCTCGTTATAAATCAATTTATCTTTGCAAAAGGAGGAAAAGGTAAAGATAAGGTTTTGAGATCTTATGTAGATTTCAATGTGTAAATACAACAGTTTATAGATATCGTTGGCACTTCACGGGACAAATAAGAGGTATTTATAATTGTCTATATCTATTGAAAACTCCTAGATCATCCTTCGATTTACTATGTTGCATGTGAACTTGTAAAACTCTTTCCTTTTATAAAACAATAGTACATAGAGGATGATTTTGCTATAATCAAAAAGAGGCCAATCAATGATAAAAGAATTGCATTATTAAATTTCATGAGATTATTATTCAGATAACGTGTTTGCTCGTTTTAAATTTTAATTGTTAGAGATGTTATAAGATTAACATATAAGATTTGGTTTCACTTTTTTAAACTCCATCGGTTCGATGAAAGCATAACTTACATAGTAACTTCATTGTACTTCTATCCGTGTATACCATTTCGATTTACTCAATCATATTATATCAAACGCCATGACAAATGAAGCTATCTATATTGAAATCTCCAAGGTCACCAACTCGATTTACTATGCTGCATGTGATTCATTAAAACCCTATCCTCACAAACAACAACAGTCCAAACTGCCAGATTTATTGTTTCACGTGAAAGACTTACATTATTAGATAGGAATCATATCGATTTGTGAAAAAAATTAACAACTTTATATCAAAAACATTTAATATATTCGAAGCTGCGGTTTGGGGAAAATTTCATAATTTTAAATAGCATATAAAACGGAAAACATGATATGAGAAAGACGTATAATTGAGTATTTAAAAGAGAAGTCATGAAGTGTAAAGATTAAAACCAAACTGAATTATGAAAAACATGAAAAACGAATTTAGCGATTCTCTTAATCATAGACGTTGTCTACTTATGCGGGTAGACCTCCTTGGATTCCTAAGAAAATAAGATATGAAACAAAACTATATTAATAACATAACAAAGATTAACTATAATTTTTGTTGATGCAAATACACTTACATTACTACGAAGTTGTCCACCTCCGGAATATTTGGATTGAGTCTTACTTGGGTACAAATGGTGTTAGACACAGTTCTTTTTCCTATAATAAGAATAACATTTTTAAAATATATTAAATAACAAATATACTATACTATCATAGATAAAATACGTTATCTGAATAATAATTTTATGAATACGTACCTTGAAAAACGTCTATTACTCCCCATCGAATCACACAAATGAGACTTTGGTTTTGCAAAACTTTGTAGGCCTTATAGAAGTTAACGGCCGATGATCCAGTCAACTCACATCCTAAAATGACTCCACTATATTGGCAACATCACAAATAATCATTAGCAATATATAGTCATACCAAATACATTTATAATAATGATGATAAAAGAACTATATTAAATATTTGCATAGTTAGAAACAAAAAACCTGGTGTTTCGAAGTTCAAAAGAAATCTTATGATGTTCAGAATAATCTTTTTTGTTATCAACCTCTTCGTCGACATTTTGATTATCAATATCGTCTTCTTCTTAGTCGACATCTTCATTAGATTGACTCCCATTATATTCCTCCTCATCATAAGTTTCTTCTTGTGTATCATTATAACCAATATCTTCTTCGTCACTACCGCTATCATCATATCCTTCAGTTTCGGTTTCTGTTTCATCGTCTTCATGATCTTCTTCTTCAGAACTACTACTTTCGCCGTATCCATCACTCCCATATTCACTATCTTCCGTATCCATAATCTCATAAAAACCTTCATCTTCAACATCCTCCTCTTCTTCAGATTGCTCATAGTCCTCATCCATTGCATCTCCTTCATCGTCAATATGATCAGTGTAAATACTATCATCGTCAGAATCTTCGAATTCATAATCATTATGACGACGAACCTTGGAAGTACATCCATTGTTGGAAAGTCCATCTCGGCAAATAAACTTGAAGAGATGTTGAATATGAACGGATCTTGATCTAGACACAGATTGGACGATTTTTTTCTGCTCACTATCGTTGTTTACATGGTCCCAAGTATCAAACTTTCCTACGTAAATAACTTCTCCAATGATATCTAATAAATTAAAAAAATATATATAATTATTATAAATATAAACCCTAATGTAAAATAACATAGGAAAGAGACAGAAACCATAGTTTCACTTAATCTTAAAACACATCATTATAATAACTTACCGACCACGTAATCATCACAATGAGTACCATCCAATATATGTTTATAATCGATAAATTCAAAGTACTCTCCACCTGCAATAATCGTAGCCTTCTTAATCATGGTTTGACACAAAATAATAACTTTGTATCGATGAGTAGTGGTTTTGCAAGACCCATATTGATCCACCACTTTGAAGTTTTCGATTTCAAGCCAATCACCAACAGCATATTTTGAAATAAATCTATCATAAAGAATGCCACGGAAGGAACACTGAACCTTTTCACCCTACAAAAATTGTTAGATACTGGTTAAGTAAGATTATGGTATCAATTCGTAATATTTATGAATATGTAATTTATTAAATTAAATTTTAAATCGCATGTTATTCAAACAGCTATCAAACCTGAATATCAACTAAAACCATCTCCAAACTTGGTCCAAGTTTCAAAAAATTATCCTCCCATAAACACAACACTTTAACCTGAATTCTCCAGCCATATTTCGAAGGATTCAAACGTGATACACCATCAACAGCATGAATGTTCACCATAATGAAACCTGAATAAGAATAGAAACAAATCTATTTAGGTATTGAAAATACTAACTGAATTAATTTTTTTATTAAAAACTGAGTAATGAAAACAAAATAAAAACCTAATTAATCGTTGGAGCTATGAAAACTTGAACAATGAATGGTCATATATATATAAACAAAAATAATCGTTTAATATATGTATAATTATCAATATGAATAATGTCCTTTATTAATATGAACATTTATCTTTAACTTATATAAATCTTTTACTTTTTATAATCTGATCGACTTACAATTAACATTATAAATATGTAAAATTTATAATTATCTTAATGTAAATTTTTTTAAAAAATACGATTAGGAAAATCTGAGACAGTGTATAAATAAAAAAGCAAATATATAGTATATATAATAGGCAATATTGTGAATTACCCTATATTGAACCACTAATTACTAACATATTTATCGTTTTATATATTGTTATATAACCTTATAAATTTCTGGTATATATCGGATATGTATTTCAATCATATATTTAATAACTTGGATATATACAATATATTTTGTAGATATTCACTAACTTGAATAGATACAATATAAACAAATGATTTTTTTTTTTGGATTAACTTATATAAGCTAATCAAGATATTTATCTCTATCCTTTTCAGATTTAATAATTATACCTTAATATTTTTATCCAACGTTAAAATTAATTAGTTTTAAACATATGTTTATTTTTTAAGTTACACACTTATTGCATATCAAGAAGATGTAATAAAGATTTCTTAAATATTTTTCAACTATATTATCAAACAGTTTGATATAAACATCTCAGTAATTATCACTTGTTTATCAAAAGTGAATAATAATATGCAAGTTTCGAAATAATAATTCAGAAATTACTCGTTATAAATTTCTTTAACAATATCAGAATATTAAATTCTTGAGTATAGGGTTTGCTAATGATGTCTAAACTTGAAACTTAATTTAATTAGTAATAAAAAAGGGTAAAAAAAAAAACAAAAACATTATTTTTACCTAATAAATCTAAGATACATCATAAAACCTAAAAATACAATTATAAGGATGAACAAAACTTTTTGGATTCGTGGCTTTCTTCTTTTTTTTTGGAAACCCTTGCTTCCACCTATTTTCTTTAGTAATCCAAAAAAACACCC
>NW_006238923.1:16182058-16182901 GCF_000375325.1 Capsella rubella
CTCATATTTGTATAGCTTTGCTTCAACATCTATTGAATTGGCTTCCATCCAACTTTGAAATTTAGATCCACGATTTGTAGCTAGCAATGTAGAATCTTCTTTGATATCCTCTATAAAAAAATAATATTTTCAAAAACTAAATTAGAAATCCTGCTGAAGAATCAATATATAAATTAAACCCTAAATAATATACCTAACCCAAAAAATGATGTAACCATAGACAACAATGTATAATTAATTGACATTGCATCACAAACAACAACTACACGATATAGAAAACAGTAATTAGAGTAAGATAAACAAAAAGAAGAACAAAGATGAGAATAATATATAAATTAAACCGAAAATAATATATCTAATCCAAAAGGTGATGTAACCATAGACAAAAGTGTAGTATTACTTGACATTATATCCCAAACAACCACTACACGATAAAGAAAACAGTAAGTAGAGGACGATGAACAAAAATAAGAACAAAGATCAGTACCAAAATATAATTCCGCGAACATGATATAAAAGTTTAGGTTTAGTTTTTTTGTTTTAGTTATGGGGAGACCATTGAAACTCTAATATTTATAGTAGCAGACTTTTTTTTTTTCCTAGGGTTTCAATTTGATACGGTTTTTTTTAACGGGCTTTTGGAATAAGCCCGTCTCATCTAAACCCTAAACCTAAAACACTCTATATCGTTTTTTTAAACTAATTTCGGTTAGGGTTTTAAAATTTCTAATCTTGATTGTTAGGTTTTGATTTAAAAAGAACTAACTAAAACTTTTAATCAGGGGTATTTTTTCATTAAGGGTAAAACGGTAACCCGGTCTCAACTTAATTTTCGTTTTTGTC
>NW_006238923.1:16183001-16201783 GCF_000375325.1 Capsella rubella
CAAATTGCCGGATTTTTTTTTTTTTTTAATTAACTAAGGATTAAGGAAAAGATTACAACTAAGGGTATTTTTCATTAAGGGTAACTTAGTAATATTTTTGTGAGATTGAATGTGAGCACTTTCGACTACTGCTTTAATAATATAGATTTTAAAAGTTTTATATATATGAACCTTTTATTTATAATATTTTGAAACTATTTGAAATTTTAAATATGCTCATGTAACAATGGTTTTAATATTGGTCATACTTATAATGATTTTAAACCGTTGTCCAAAATATTTAACCGAGTGTAGTTGAGTATTATATGTCCGTTTTGAAAAATTCAAATTGCAACATATGCAAAAAAAGTTAAATTTTTATTAAATATTTATATTATATAGTATAATATCATAAATTAAAAATAATATCAAACAAAAGTGAAAGAAGAATAATATTTTTTAAATAGATTGTATTAAATTAGTTAGATATAACTAATTTAAATGATATCAACCATAATAGAAATTGTTGAATTGGAAAACCTATTATAAACATGATTAACCAAAGAAAAATCTATTGTATTTAAATTAGTTATCAACCATAACTGTATAAATCATTTTTAACTAATTTACTATAAATATTTGAATCATATAAATACCTTTATTTCATATTATAAATAAACATGATTTGATATGGTAAGAAAATATACAATTTTGTTTATAATATTATCTATATCATGATCATCAAATAATAGAAATTGTTGAATTGGAAAACCAAAGTTTATAATGAGAAAGTCTTAAAGATGGTATTTAAAAGAAATGTAACCAAAGTCATACTTGCAGAAAATGAAAAGAAAAAATTTAAAGGTTCTTGAACACTTCATTGAAGACCAGATTGGTTGTCATTAGTTTCTGCCATTTTTTTGATAGAAAAAATGTGTTTATCGCTAATAATCTTTTGGGAGGATTATACACCATCAATAGATTCTTCTCTTATTTATATTAATACTAACGGAACTTAGAATATTCTTGATATTTTTTATTTTCATATATTTAGTTGTTAATGTTTGATATAGTTTTGAATTTCAAAATTGTTAGGTATGATTTTTGGGTTTAGGAAACAAAATTAATCGTGATTTGATGAATCAAAACTAATGAATAAATTTTTTGCTATATATTAGGAATGTATTTTTATGAGTGATTATATTATTTAATCATCTCTAGCAAAATATTCGTTGATGATGACTTATTAAATTTTATGAGTTTAATTTATTTATATAATTGTTTCTATAATTAAGGGATTTGAAGTAATGAACAAATTGTTTGCTATATTTTAGCATAACACTAAAATTTCCATCGATGCTGGTTCATCTAATTTTATGAGTTTATTTTTTTATATAATTGTTTCTATAATTTAGGGATTCGAAATAATTCATAAACTGTTTAAATTTAGCTATGAATGTTTATTATGGTTTTGAATTTCGAAATTATTAGGTATGATTTTTTGGTTTAGGAAACAAAATTAATCGTGATTTGATGAACCTAAACTAATGAATAAATTGTTTCCTATATATTAGGAATTTATTTTTAAGAGTGATTATATTATTTAATCACATTTTAAAATTTTCGTTTTTAATCTACTAATTAAATTTTATGAGTTTAATTTATTTATATAATTGTTTCTATAATTAAGGGATTTGAAGTAATGAACAAATTGTTTGCTATATTTTAGCATAACACCAAAATTTTCATCGATGCTGGTTCATTTAATTTTATGAGTTTATTTATTTTATTGTTTCTATAATTTAGGGATTAGAAGTAATGAATAAATTGTTTAAATTTAGTTATTAATTTTTATTATAGTTTTGAATTTCGAAATTGTTAGGTATGATTTTTTGGTTTAGGAAACAAAATTAATCGTAATTTGATGAATCTAAACTAATGAATAAATTGTTTGCTATATATTAGGAATGTATTTTTAAGAGTGATTATATTATTTATTAAACCCAAAATTTCGTGAATGAAGGTTCATTTAATTTTATGATTTTCTAAAATTGTTTCTATCTAAAATTGTTTGCTATAATTTAGCTAAATTTGTTTCTATTATTTTGGTTATGTAGTTTTCTTAAAAATAGATTGATTTTGTTTTACCTTTTTTTATTGTATAAACTATGATTGACTTATACAAAATGCTTCCATTTTAATAGTATAGATACTAATAACCAAAATCAAAACAAAGAGAACAACAACAACAGAGAAGTAGAACTTAATAGCCCACCAAGAACAAGCATACCTTCTCCTATCAAAAGGTCTGAAAAATCATATAAGAATTCTATATGTGGTCGAGAAGACAGAGAGAACCGAGATTCAGTTCTGTATGTTGCAAACATGTAATAATAATTCTATATGTGGTCGAGAAGCAACATGAGCTATTAAATAAAACAGATGCCAAACTCGCAAATCAGATCAGTATACCTCGGTTATAAATGTAGTAATGCTGATGGTACATGATCCTTCTCCTTTTTGATAATTGTGAGGAAGTCCTCTTGATCAAATCTTCATGAACTATAGAGAACATCAATGACCTGCAAAGACAATGTTTATATACTAATAACTAAAATCAAAACTAAGAGAACAACAACAACAGCAGAGAAGTAGAAACTAATAGCTCACCAAGAACAAGCATACCTTCTCCTATCAAAAGGTCTGAAAAACCAATGGATTTGTAATATATAGTTAAGCAAAAGAGGAATTCTAACACAGGAATACACAAAAAATCATATAAGAATACTCATTACAAAACCGAAGAGAGGAATACTAACCAAATACGTGAATCATAAGTCCAACATTGGCTTCCATCAATCGTATATACATCATACACTTATCCTAAAAACACTCTTACATAACACCAGCTCTTTTCGGGTTTCGGCAAAGGTTAATAACTCTTTCTTGCTAGGGTTCCAAACTACAGGGGCTCCTGGTACTTGAAAACAGATCAAGCCATGGACAGATTCAGTAGGGGGCAAGTAACATAACCAAGTACAAATCTTCATTATCTAACACTGAATACAAAAAACCATATAAGACGACATACAGAGTAAGACAGAGAACCACAAATACTTTGTTCAAAACAAAGAGATGAATAATATATATAATACGTGACTCACAAGGCTATAACATGTTTGATGATGAACTAAAAATTACACAAAATGGCTTGCATTTGCATCAGCCATCAATCAAATCGTAGATGCATATACACCCTATGAGATTCAGTTCTGTATGAGGTCGAGAAGCAACATGAGCTCAGTAGTAATAAAATAAAACAATGCCAATGGAAACTCGCAAATCAGATCAGTATACCTCAGGTTATGAATGTAGTAATGCTGATGCTACATGATCCTACTTGATCAAATCTTCATGAACTATAGAGAACATCAATGACCTGCAAAGAAGAGAACAACAACAGAGAACAACATCAAAGACAATATATATATACTAATAACACTAAAATCAAAACAAAGAGAACAACAACAACAGAAAAGTAGAAACTAATAGCTCACCAAGAACAAACAAACCTCCTCCTATCAAAAGGTCTACAGACCATGTCTCAAGGACTACTAACCAAACACGTGAATCATAAGACCAACATTGGCTTCCATCAATAATCGTATATTCATATACACTTATGAGATTCAATGAAGACACAAATCGAATAAAATCAATTGCTACATAATAAACTCCTAAAAATTGGATAAAAGTTCTCAACTTGTAAGACACAAGACATCAACAACAAGACCATATCCAGCACACAGAGGAACAAGAATAGATAGAGCGTTACCTTGAAGGGAAAAAAGGAAGCAAGAAGAAGATTCCAACACGAACCAGAAGAAGAGGAACCAAAAGCCTCGATCATCATGTCTCAAGCCTCAGCATTCTATGATCGCCATGTTTGCATATCTTGATCATCAAACCGAATCACACTACAACAAATCAACCAGAGAAAATCTATAAAGGTAGAAGCTTTACACCAACGATGAATCAGAGAATCGAAGGCGATGAGGGTTATGCTTTGTTGTTCGACAAGAGAGAACGAACTAAGGAGATTGATTTGTAGGGTTTCGAAGAAAAAGAAGAAGAAGAAGAAGAAACAACGGAGAAGAAGAAGTGAGAAACAGAGAAGAAGCGTTGAGTTGAGAGAAACAGAGAATTTTGATTTCTCGATCAAAACGGAAAAACGGAGAAGAAGCGTTGAGTTGAGAAAATTAAAGAGTAAATTTTTAATATTTATAAGCAAAATTAATTAAAAGAAAAGGAAATTGATAATATCACAATCACAACGGTTATATTATTATGAGTTTAAGGAAATCAATACTAAGATTTTGTTTCTGTTAATTTTTTTCATCACAACGGTAACAACTTATTAACTTCAATTTGTAGAACATTTTGAACCTTGTTAATTTTAAAAGAGAATTTAGCGAAAAAGATATATGTTTAAACTTTGAACTGTCATTTTATACTATTAATTCACTGAAAATTACTATAACTATTTTATTGACCTATTCTTATTTTTCATATTTTTTCTTCATTAATATATAGTGTTTCGTATTTCTATATAGTAAATCTTTCGTATTTCTTTTTCATTAACATATAGTGTTTCGTATTTCTATATATTAGTGAAGAAAAAATACGAAACACTATATATTAATGCGTTGTTCACGACAGCAAGGCTTCATTAATATTAATGATCATTCGACAGTAGTGTTTCATATTAATATATAGTGTTTTGTATATATAGTGTTTCGAATATATAGTGAAAACCTATAGTGAAAAAGCACTATATATGTTCCGTATTTCTATTTCGTATTTTTTCTTCATTAATATATAATGTTTCGTATTTCTATATATTAAAACTTTCGTATTTCTATAATATTAGTGAAGAAGACATACGAAACACTATATATTAATGCGTTGTTCATTTTTAACAATTAAGTGTTAATGGCCTAGTGGTTATGTAGTTAGTATAGAAGTGGTTGGTCAAAGGTTCGAGCCTTGCTGTTGTGAATATTTTTAATTACTATCTAAGCTACCAAAACGACGTCGTTTTACCACATGGAATCCAGTTAACAGTGTTACGCATAACACGTTTTTGCATTATTCAGCACGAAATGAAATCTGCAGGTACTAAATTCAAATTTACATAAGCTCAGGTATGATATAGCACAACGACAAGTCAACTGTATGAAATTAACATACATAAATAGTTGAGGTACGAAAAATCCCATTTTCCTAGCGCAGACCATTCAAAGTCACTATATACAGTAAAACCTCTATAAATTAATACTCGATAAATTAATAATCTCTATAAATTGATAAATTTCTCCGTACTTGGGACCAGTGTAATTTTAGACACATTTCGATATAATAAGATAATAATTTTTCTGAAAATCCTTTGTAAATATATGGTCCCATCAATATTATAAATTAATAATTAGGTAAAATTTTCAAAGTATATATATATATATATAGACACATTATTTTTTGTTAGAGTTTATTTATAGTATTTTACTATATAAAAATTGTTAGAATTTTCTTTCAAGACATAATAATAATTATTTTCTTTGTTAATGATTATATAAAATACTTATTATCATGATTAAATTTTATTTTAAAATATTTTTTTGAAAAAACTTTCCAAATTAGGAAAAGCTCTCTATAATTATTAATTTATCGATAAATTAAAACCTCTATAAATTAATAGATTTTCATGGTCCCAACATTATTAATTTATAGAGGTTTTTCTGTATTCTGCTAATTCTTTGTGGTAACACTTATCTAATATATTAAAAGAGTAGTCAGCAGGTTCACGTTCGCTCTAAAAAACAGATTACCTCTTTACCCTTAATGAAAAAAAAATTTCGTCTCCAAAAAGCCGACTTTTATGTTTAAGATCGAAAACTTTTTAAGCCGGCTTTGTTGGTTTAAACCGATTTTTTAAAATTTTGCAGTTTTCGATTTTAAACCAAACGTAAAAAAATCTGTCGAAAATACAACTCCTTACTTCAAACCCTACCGTTTGTATTCAGCCTCCATAATTCCCATAGAGAGAAAAACGATTAGCTTAGCTTCTATCATAATTAAAAAATATATATTTTAATACTATTCTTTGTGTTTCATGTTATTCATCATCATATAATTTTCTTCAATGTTTGTGTAGTGCTTATTTAGAAAGCAATATAAACAATTCCTACATCTTTGTCTAACCTTACTTCACCTTTTGAATCAGTTATATTCTCTAAGTTTATTTGTTTTATTTTGGGAATTTAATGAAAAAACCCCTCAACATTGGTGAGATCAATTTTTAAACCCTCAACTATTTTTTTAGTAAATAAAATCCTGAACTAAAAACATTAACAAATTTAACCCTCCACCTATAAAAAACCTAAACACCCATAATAATCTCTTCTACGCAATCAACGTTTGTTTAACTGAAACAAAAAAAGACTAAGCATTAGTTTTTAAATACAAAAATTAACAACAAACCTTCTCTTACGAACCTTTGTTTTCCATAAACGTTCACACGTCGATAATAGATCGCCAAAAAAACTCTCAAATCGTGACATCCTAAAACCTCAAAATTCCAAATGTTGAACGGTTAGTGAAAAAGAAACTAAAGTAGGTTGAATAGGCGATTGACACAGAGTTAATCGAGGGTGAGACGCATAATTAAATTTATTGATGGATGACATTAACTCATCGAGTCTCCATTATAGAGTGAGGTATTGAGAGAACATATGTCTATTTCATCTGGTTTACATTTATTATACAACGGTCACCTTTCCTAATTTCAACATTTTTAACCTTGTTAATTTATAAAAGAAAATTTAGCGAAAAAGATAAATTTTAAAACGGTTGTCAGTTATACTATTAATTAGAAAAATCCTAAAACTGTTTTATTGACATATTCTTGAGGAGTTAGTTTACTAATTGTTTTATGGAAAAAAAAAATTGTAAATTATCAACTTTTAATAATGAAAGAAAATATTGTGGTTTTGTAGACTTATTTTGCATATTTTATACCAGAATAGAAATATCGACACCAGCAGAAAAAAGTTATACAAAGAGTGACGAATGGCACAGAGTTATCAGCGTACCGGGTTTGCTGATATTGATTATTTGTAAGTTTTTATTTAATCTCTTTATTTAATTCGATATATTATTTGATATTTGTAATTTTTAATTTATATAAATATTCAAGTTTTTGTAAAGTATAATAAAAGATTAATTATTATAATTTTATTTTACCAAAATCATAGAAAAACAGGATCCAAAGAAGCAGTTTTTGAGAAACTAAATATAAAAAGAGTAAGAGCAACAAAAGAGGTTTGGTACCTTGTGGAAATTAAACACCAAATCTAACTCTGTGTTTAAAAAGGCGACGCGCCTAGGCTCGAGGCGAGGTATGGCTGGGGGTAAGCGCCTCAAACAGCTGAGGCAGGCTATGACCCAAAGGCTCTCTCTCTGGTGCGCCTTGACGTCTGATGCGCCTTGCCTTGCTCTGCGCGTGCAAATATAAAAGGTAAATTGCACTCTTCCACGATATTTTCTTACTCTATCTAAACTCAATATTCTGTTATACAAAATATTTCCAAAATTATTCTTATTATAATTAAGAGAAATTGATACCAATAACCTTTTTATGATACCCTCTTTTAAAAATACCATCTTTTTTTACCATTTTCATTTTTGCCCTCTCTTAATTTTTAATGGCTATTTTACCCCTATTTGAAATAATATTCTTTCACAAATGAAGGAATATTCCTTCCAAAAATTTCCCCCCAAAAATTTCCCGCCAAAATTTTCCCGCCAAAAAAGTTTCCGAGAAAAAATTTTCCCGCCAAAAAATTTCCGCAAAAATTTTCCCGCAAAAAAAAAATATTTTTTCAAAATTTTCCCGCCAAATTTTTTTAAAGGGTTTACAAGATTTTTTAAAGGGTCTTTTAAAGGGTTTACAAGGGTTTTTAAAGGGATAAACAAGAGTTTTTAAATGGTTTTTAAAAGATTTGTAATGGTTTTTAAAGAGTTTGAGAAGCCTACAAAGGTTTTTAAATGGTTTTTAAATGATTTACAATGGTTTTTAAAAGTTTTATAAGTTTATAACAGTTTTAAAAGGATTTACAAGAATTTTTAAAGGATTTTAAAAATTTACAAGGATTTTTAAAGGTTTTCTAAAAGGATTTACAAGTGTTTTTAAAAGGATTTAAAAGTATATTTAAAGGCATACAAAGATTTAAAAATAGTTTTAAAGGATTTACAAGAAGTTTTAAAGGGTTTTAGAAGTTTACAAAGGTTTTTGAAGGGTTTAAAAAAGTTTTTAAAGGTATTACAAGTTCTTTAAAATGGGTTTTAAGGATTTACAAGGGTTTTTAACGGGTTTTAGAAGTTTACTAAAGTTTTTTTTAAATGATTTATCATGGTTATAAGTGGTTTAAAGGGATTTACAAGTGTTTATAAATGTTATAAAATGATTTACAATGGTTTTAAAAGGTTTACTCAAGTTTTGAAAGGTTTTGGATGACTTTTAAAAGATTTACAAGGGTTTTTACAGGATTTTTTAAGAGATTTATAAATATTTACAAGGTTTTTTTAAGAAATTGCGGAAAAATTTTGGCGGGAAAATTTTTTTGGCGGGAAAATTTTTTGTCGGAATTTTTTGGCGGGAAAATTTGGCGGGAAATTTTTCGGAAGGAATATTCTTTTTGTTGGAAAGAATATTCCTTTTTTCATCATAGGTTATAATAAACGAGGGTAATTTAGTCATTTTGTACATTGAAGAGGGTATTTTTGAAAATGAACACCTAGAGAGGGTACTTGTAGAAAAGGGTATCATAATAAAGGTTAGTTGTGCAAATCTCTCTATAATTAATTGTTTAAAAACCTAAAAAATGAAGTATAAACGTCTCTTCAGCCTCTTAGTCTCACGATTCTTCTCTGTTACTCCTCTAGTCTACCTATTCTCCTTTCATCATCTCATCTCATCATGTCTGATTTAGTTTCCACTAAGGAACTTGATCCAGCTAGAAAACATGCAACTCCTGTTGTTGGTAAGCATGGTAGTTGGATGTGTAACTACTGCAAAAAAGTAACAAGCGGTGGAGTACAGCGAGCTAAGCAGCATATTGTTGGTGGTTATAGAAATGTTACTGCATGTACTATTTTTTCAGAACATGTGAGGGAGGAAGTCAGAGATTTCATGCAAAAATAACTTGAAGCTAAAGTCACAACCCAAATGATGCCACCACCAGTCAGTGTATGATGAGATTGAGGAAGAAGAAGATGAAGGGCAGCCTATTCAGCCACCTTCAAAAAAACGAAAGGGTCCAATGGACAGGTATGTTTGTCCAACTCCTCGTGATATCTTGAAAGGAAGACAAGATAGGAAGGAAGTTTATGGGAAATCTGATAAGGAACTTAGGGATAGAGCATGTGCAGAGATTGCTAGGTGGTTTTATGATGCAAGCCTACAGTTTAATGCGGTTACCTTTGATAGTTTCAAGAATTTTCTAGAGTTAGTTGGTCAATATGGTTCTGGCTTTAAGCCACCAACAATGTATGAGCTGCGGGTTCCTTTTCTGAAGAAGGAAGTAAAAGAGACTGAGAAACTGCTGGTCGAGCACAAAACTGAATGGACAACTAAAGGTTGTTCAATCATGTCAGATGGATGGCGTGATTCAGTTGTGCAAAAGGATATTATTAATTTCCTTGTTAATTCGCCAAGGGGTTCAGTTTTCATCAAATCAGTTGATGTTTCAACTGTCGTGAAAGATGCCAATTTCTTGTTTGATCAGCTTGATTGTATGGTTGAAGAAGTTGGAGAATCTAATGTTGTCCAAGTGATAACTGACAATGCATCAAACTACATAAAAGCTGGTGAGTTTGTTATATTTTTTTGGACAAACTTTAAAATTTCATTGAAAGAAAAGGTTTAGCCTCCACCAACAGAGGATACAACAAAGCTACAAAGAGCCCAAACAACCAAAACAACGACCAACAAGGAGATCGGGTAGGATGGTAAGTTCAAATCAACAACATTGCTCATAAAGACACTTATAGATAAGGGTGAATCACCGAAAGGAAACAGCGTCTCCTGAGTCAAACAGTCAACAAAAGTTGAACGGTAACCGTCTTGGACAACAATCCTCGCTTCTGCAAGCAGAACAATCTTGACAACCATGCTCCCTATAACAATACCACTACACACAAGTGAAGTATTTGGGAGGATAATAAGCTTCTGAAAGGAGAGATGAGGACTATAAAAGCCCCGGTGAACCAGAAAATCTGGAACAAAGAAAGAGAGCAAAGATCTCTTTTTAAACTGCCATAAAACGGATCCTAACAGAGCCACTTCAAGGTAGAGCCTGCATATTGCAGTAAAGGTTCGCACTAAGGCGATAAGAGTGCCACATGAGAGCACAAATGTGGATACAATGGTATCCAAAACCATCAACGATGTAGAAACTAAATCCGAATTCCACAAAACCAGAGCTACACTCTTACCAACCATCCAGAAACTTCCAAAGGTAGAAGAAACAGGAAGCGAAGAAGAGGAGCATACCTGGGGGAATGGGAGAAGAGATGTGTTGATTGAGAATGTCGAGCAATCAACACTTCTGACAACCAGGCTGAGAAGACGGCGTCGCTTGATGAGGTGAGGTGGCTGGTGGCAAGGCGTATCAAGAGATGGAGTTGTACAGCCCACAACCCAATAAGAAAGTCTTACTCTTCTGGCCCAATAAACCATCAATCAAAGTTTGGCCCAATAAGCATTTTCTCCAATTGTGGCCCAACAAAGAAACTAGGGTTTCAGTGGTTGAGGATGGTGGGATGAGAAGCCAGCTATGACGGCGGCTTAAACGAAGAGCGGCTATGAACTATGGACTCGAATTCTGGCAAGGAATATCAGATCTCGAGGGCGACAGAGATAGGGGCATGGAGCTGTGAATTCGTCGAAGGCTGATGGTGAGTTGCAGTGCATGAGATTCGTCCAAAGAGGAGTGGATCTAAGGATCTGGCGGGTCTGGTGGTTCAGGGGGAGGTTGTGGTGTCGAAGACTCAGGCGGTGGTGGAGGTGGTGCTGGAGGAGATCTCAAACCATGGAAAGGAACCGAAGACAACGGTAAACAACAAGAGAAGCTCGAAAACGGTGGAGAGAAGGGACTCATATCAAGAAGGAAACTCGCTGGACACCGCCACGTAACCGAAACAGAGGTCCACTTGAGAGAATAACCCTTAGACAGAATTGCAGAGTCAGAAAAAGAGATCGATGGTGGAAGAACGCCAGTGAAAAGAGCTCATCTCGTCAATCTTCAAGTCTTCTTGGTCTTCGTGCCTGGGAGAGTTCTTCAACGCGCGAATGTAACAATTGAGTTTGTTAAATATTTAGCTTTATAAGGTTTTTTTTTGCTTCTTCTAATTTGTGCATAATCTTAAACTGATTTGTGTTTTCTAATTCTTGTAGGCAAATTACTAATGGCGAAACGACCATATCTGTATTGGCTTCCTTGTGCTGCCCACTGCATAGATCTCATGTTGGAGGATATAGGAAAGATTTCGTCGGTGAAGGCTGCAATCACGAACTGCATCTTCATGAATGGCTACATCTACAGCCACACTTCTATGGTGAATATGATGCGGAAGTTCACAAACCAAGGAAACTTACATAGACCAGCAGCAGTTACTCGGTTTGCTACATCTTTCATCACACTCTCGCAATATCACCGGCAGAGGAAGAACTTGAGGAGTTTTGTAACTTCTCAGGAATGGAATGATTCCAAATGGCCAAAGGACATAGGAGCAAGGAACGTGAAAAAGTTCATTATGCAAGACAGGTTGTGGCATCACGTGTTGTATGCACTCAAGTTGACGGGACTTCTAGTTAAGGTGCTTCGGTTGGTCGACGGTGAGAAAAAACCAGCTATGGGGTACATCTATGAAGCAACGGATAGGGCTAGATTCTAGCTCACAGACATTGCTGAAGAAATGGTCCAAAATCTCCACAAACAAATGGATACTCTCCAGGTAAGCCAACTCATTATTGGTTATATCCACGCACACGGAGAAAAACAATCCAGCATAACGCTTGTATATCACCTTGTGTGTTCTAAAATGAAAATAATTGCAGAACAGTTTTCTCCTTCTAGCTCACAGAACAATATTGGTTTCTTAATCACATTTTCATGTCTCATAAGACACATATCTACTTCTCTATACAGATATTGAATGAGTTGGGTTACTTCTACCTCAGCTTATAACAACATCTCAAACAACAACTAATACCTCAACCAGAGAAACTTCGCAGATTCGAATTCGACAGAGCAATGCTCCTATAATGTGCTAGTATCAACAGCCCATCTCAAACAACAACTAATACCTCAACCAGAGAAACTTCGCAGATTCGAATTCGACAGAGCAATGCTCCTATACTGTGCTAGTATCAACAGCCCTAAATCTCATATACAAAACCTGAATTAAGAATCATATGCATTCCTACAATCTTGGTTCTTACTCACATAATTTTCATGTCTCATTAAGGTTTTTTCAAGTTCTCTATAAAGATCTTAATACTAGAAAACTCAGCTCCAATGCCTCAATTGAAAAAAAAAATTCATAATATCTACAAAAGCAATGATTTTTTCAAGCAAATCTACCATATAGTCTCTGGAGAACCCTAATCTTTTATGTTTAAGATTGAAAACTTTTAAACCAAAATCGGCTTGGTTGGGTTAAACCGATCTTTCTAGAATTTTAAGTTTTCGATTTTGAACCAAACGTACGTAAAAAAGTCCGTCGAAAATACAACTTCTTACTTGAAATCCTACCGTTTGTGTTCAGCCTCCATAACTCCATAGAGAGAAAAACGATTAGCTTAGCTTCTATCATGATTAAAAATTTATATTTGAATACTAATCTTTGTGTTCATGTTATTCATCATCGTATAATTTTTCTATCATGTTCGTGTAGTGCTTATTTAGAAAGCAAGATAAACAATTCCTACAGCTTTGTCTAACCTTATTTCACCTTTTGAATCAGTTATATTCTCTAAGTTTATTTGTTTTATTTTCATTGGAATAACTTTCTAAGTATTACGTTTGCTAATTATTGAACATGATCTTATAAAAGTCGTTACGTTGGGCTTGGAAAACATGAAAATATCCTGTAAACTTAAAATATCATGTGGCGCCAATAAATAATTATATAAGTACTGTATGTAGCTTGGAAAACATCAACAACTCACATTGAATAACACAAATCAGTATGAAAGAGTTCGATGTTAGGTCCGATTTGTTTTCAACATATTTAAACTTTTCAAATTTTGTATGTTATAACTTTTTCCAAAATTTGTATGTTATTACTTTTCAAAATCAAAATAACTTTACTTAAATTATAAAAAACCTTAAACCTAAGCGTTAAATTTTTTACAATACGTGATAACATGTTTAACTTACACACCACTGACGGACCACAAAGGGACTGGATGCTCGGCCCGATTTGTTTTCAAAGTATTAAAATTTAACACTTAGATTCAACCAAAAAAAAATCATATTTAGTTATTAAAAATTAAAACTATTTTTACTTGAAATTTGATTTAAAAAACCTTGATATTTAGTTGTAAATCAGGAAAATAGAAATGAAAGAAACATAAAATCTTTTTTTTTATGTATCTTTTTATATCGAAATCAAGTTTTCTTAATTTATTTATTTATAAAAAAGTTAGAAAAGTTGAGATATTACCTGTGATATTTAAGAATCCTGAAGGCTACAGCGACTCAGACGGTGGTCGTTTCTGAATTTTGCTAAACGTAATACAAAAACAAACCCATCAGCGCATTTCATAATCGTCAAAAAATCAAATTACTTTGATAAAACTAAAGACAACTATCACGAACCTGCTAATATAATACCTCTGTTCCTCTCTTCAATATATATATAAATCCTCTTATAAATATTCTCCTAGTCTCTAATGACTGAAGAAAACAGAGGATCGATGGAGATCACCATAGAACCTTGACTCTCCACCCTGAAACTAAAACATAATCAAGTACAAATCTTCATTATCAAAGACTACTGAATACACAAAAGCATAACACTCAGTACAAAACAAAGAGATGAATAATATATATGATACGTGAATCACATGTATGATGATGAACTAAAAAGTACACAAAATGGCTTGCATCTGCATCAATCCAAAATCGTATATGCATATACACACACCTATGAGATTCAGTTCTTGTAAGTTGCAGACAGGTAATAATAATTCTATATGTGGTCGAGAAGCAATATGAGCTCAGTAGTAATAAAATAAAACAATGCCAATGGAAACTCGCAAATCAAATCAGTATACCTCAGGTTATGAATGTTATACTGATACTACATGATCCTTCTTCTTTTTGATTGTGGGGAAGTCCTCTTGATCAAATCTTCATGAACTATAGAGAACATCAATGACCTGCAAAGAAGAGAACAACATCAAAGACAATATATATATACTAATAACACTAAAATCAAAACCAAGAGAACAACAACAACAGAGAAGTAGAAACTAATAGCTCACCAAGAACAAACATACCATGTCTCAAGGAATACTAACCAAACACGTGAATCATAAGACCAACATTGGCTTCCATCAATAATCGTATATTCATATACACTTATGAGATTCAATGAAGACACAAATCGAATAAAATCAATTGCTACAAAATAAACTCCTAAAAATTGGATAAAAGTTCTCAACTTGTAAGACACAAGACATCAACAACAAGACCATATCCAGCACAGAGAGGAACAAGAAGAGATAGAGCGGTACCTTGAAGGGAAAAGAGGAAGCAAGAAGAAGATTCCAACACGAACCAGAAGAAGAGGAACCAAAAGCCTCAGCATTCTATGATCATCAAACCGAATCTCACAACAACCTTGTCTGCATAATAATGGATTTGTAATAGTTAAGCAAAAGAGGAATTCTAACACAGGAATACACAAAATCTCATATAAGAATACTCATTACAAAACCAAAGAGAGGAATACTAACCATATACGTGAAACATAAGGCAGACATTGGCTTCCATCAATCGTATATACATATACACAAATCGAATCAAATCAATTGCTACATAATAAACTCCTAAAGTTCTCAACTTGTAAGACACAAGACATCAACAACAGAGGAACCAAAAGCAGAGGTTAGATGCCAAAGACGAAGCAGAAGAAGAGGAACCAAAAGCAGAGGTTAGATCCCAAAGACAAACCAGAAGAAGAGGAACCAAAAGCCTCGATCGCCACCACGTCTCAAGCCACAGCATTCTATGATCGCCCTGTTTGCATATCTTGATCATCAAACCGAATCTCACAACAACAAATCAACCGGAGGAAATCTATAAAGGTAGAAGCTTTACACCAACGATGAAGAGGGTTATGCTTTGTTGTTCGACAAGAGAGAACGAACTAAGGAGATTGATTTCTAGGGTTTCGAAGAAGAAAGAAGAAGAAGAAGAAGAAGAAGAAGAAGAAAGAACGGAGAAGAAGAAGTGAGAAACAGAGAATTTTGATTTCTCGATCAAAAGGAAGAACGGAGAAGAAGAAGCTTTGAGTTGAGAGAGAAACAGAGTGAATTTTTAATATTTATAAGCAAAATTAATTAAAAGAAAAGGAAATTGATAATATCACAATCACAACGGTTATATTATTATGAGTTTAAGCAAATCAATAGATTTTGTTTCGGTATTATTACATTTATTATACAACGGTCATCTTTCCTAATTTCAGCATTTTTGAACCTTGTTAATTTTAAAAGAGAATTTAGTTAAAAGATATAATTTGTAAACCGTAAGTTATAATATTGATTCATTGAAAAAATCCTAGAACTATTTTATTGACCTATTCTTGAGGAGTTATTTTACTTCTTGTTTTATGAAAAAAATGTAAATCATTCAAAACTAAGTTTTATATAATAAGTTCTCCATTACACTTAAAATAACTGAACAAAAATATTGTCGTTTTGTCGACTTATTTTGCATGTTTTATACCAAATAGAAGTATCGAGACCGGCAGAGAATGTATACAAACAATGGCGAATGGCACGGACAGGGCCGAGGGTTGATATAAATGAGCGTGCCGGGTTTGCTGATTTCTCGGTTTCGTGCGGAAGGGAATAGATCCAAGGTTGTGGAATTGGTTGATTCGACAAGAAGAAAGATGGTTGGGATGTATTTATTGACGCTAAAATTATGGTCCGACTGTTTTGGGGTTCAGTGGTGGCCTTCTTGTAATTGTGGGTTACATTGTTGGTTGCAATGTGTGGCTCCTTAGAGAGTATCCTGTTATATGTGTGCCATTTTGTTTGTATCTCGTTTTAAAGCACCCCATTATGTTTGTTTTCTCATTAGATTTTTACGGATATTTGTTGCATTTACTAGGTTATGAGCTCGCGCGGGGAACTGTTCAAATTGAACATGGTATTTTTCCTCTTTATCGGCTTTTTCTTTTACATTATATTTCCAATGAAAATATTGTATTGGTTGCTTTTACTATTTGGTATTTTATCATGTCCTCTAGAAGCTTCTTTTTGGATCATATGCATCATCCAGTTTGTTAAAAGATTCCTGTTTTTGTATTATACAATATTGAGTCAGACAAAATTGTATCTAATCATCACATTCTATAAAATGAGATACAAATGCAGAACATGTGTAAAATTAACACAAAAATAACATGTAACTAATTAATGATCAAGTCGTTTCATGTAGGTTCAAATTTGTGGCGAAGTGATCATAGGGTTTGGGTGTTGCATCTAAAATTTAGATGGCTTTTGTGTCGTGCTGCTCACTTTAACTTCAAAATAAGGTATATGCGAATCTTGGAACAATTCATGTTTTTTTTTACCAAACTGGTAATGAACCAATTTATATTACATAGTAAGCGGTTCTATTCATTCATTGAGTTTCTGACTATTCATTCTCTTCCGTCCGGTTTCGTCGTTATCAACAAAAGCTAACCTCCCCTCATAGCTTATCAACATGTCCCTATAAATACACGATGGTAAATCTATCATACCAAATTTTTCTAATCTAACATGAAAACTTATTGTAACCCAAACATTCTTATGATAAATATCTACTACATAATATATAACACCCATGATGCATCGACCAAACGTATTGTAGTCCGAATAATGGTTATGGTTGGTTTTGACTGTTCTCCATGATTCTTGACCTGATCCCAATGTTAACACACGACACACTCCAGAACCTCTTAAATAAGGTATGCACATTACTTTGTGTTTACCTTCGACCGGATCATATCCTAAAAAAACTCTTACATAACACCAGCTCTTTTCGGGTTTCGGCAAGGTTAATAACTCTTTCTTGCTAGGGTTCCAAACTACAGGGGCTCCTGATACTTGAAAACAAATTAAGCCATGGACAGATTCCGTAGGGTGCCAGTAACATTGTCCTTGCGGGAATTTCATATGGTAACGATAAATAGGCTGACAACAAGAGTAAGAAGAGTTCTGATTATCTTGAGGGATTGAGGAAACAAAAAGCTTCCCATCTGCTATAACGCAGACAAGAAGACTCGGCTGCAGTGTTGAGAAGAACCGAGTCTCGAAAGAGCGGATGAAATATGAGTCGGTGGTGATTGATGACCATAGCTTCGATACGCAACGGAATCTCAAAACATGATCTCGAAGGCAGCCTTAAGAGTATTTCTGAGGTTAGATCTTTAGGAAAGGACGACGTAAGTTTCAATTGCTTTCTTCTTTTTCGGTTGCCTTTTCTCTTCTTCTTTTTTGGTTTCTCCATCTTTTTTTTTTTTTTTTGTCAAACCCTAAATTTGTTAGGTTGTGTAGCGCAGACCATTCAAAGTCACTATATATTCTGCTAATTGTTTGTGGTCGCACTTATCTAATATATTAAAAGAGTAGTCAGCAGGCTCACGTTCGCTCTCAAAAACGGATTACCTTTTTACAATTAATGAAAAATATATTTCGTCTCCAAAAAGCCGACTTTTATGTTTAAGATCGAAAACTTTTTAAGCCGGCTTTGTTGGTTTAAACCGATATTTTTAGAATTTTTAAGTTTTCGATTTTAAACCAAACGTAAAAAAGTCCGTGGAAAATAAAACTCCTTACTTGAAACCCTACCGTTTGTGTTTAGCCTCCATAACTCCATAGAGAGAAAAACGATTAGCTTAGCTCTATCAGGATAAAAAATTTATATTTGAATACTAATCTTGTTTATAATTTAGCTTCATGTTTATAATTTTTATTTCTTGTTCGTGTAGTGCTTATAGAAAGCAAGATAAACAATTCCTACAGTTTTGTCTAACCTTACTTCACATTTTGAATCAGTTATATTCTCTAAATTTATCTGTTTTATTTTTCAATTTTGGTAAATTTGGAATAACTTTTTTCTAATTATTACGTTTGCTAATTATTAAAGATGCTCTTAAAAAAAGAATTTCCGTTGGGCTTGGAAAACATGGAAATAATAGAAAATATCCTTTAAACTTAAAAAATCTTGCGGTGCTATGTAGCTTGGAAAACATCAACAACTCCCATTCAATAATACAAATCAGTATGGATCACAAAAGGAGTTGGATGCTAGGTCTGGTACGTTTTCAACATCTTTAAACTTAACACTTAGATTCTTTAAAAATAAAAACATTTTGTATGTTGTTGTTCAAAATCAAAACTTTACTTAAATTATAAAAAAACCTTAAAACCTAAGCGTTAATTTTTTACAATACGTGAT
>NW_006238923.1:16201883-16242964 GCF_000375325.1 Capsella rubella
TTAAAAAACCTTGATATGTAGTTGTAAATCAGGAAAATAGAAATGAAAAACATAAAATCTTTTCTTCTTTATGTATATTTTTAAATCAAAATCAATTGCTCTTAATTTTTTTTTTTTTTTAAGTTAGAAAAGTTGAAATATACCTGTGATATTTAAGTATCCTGAGAGCTGAGGCGAGGCGACTCCATCCGTGGTCGTTTCTGAAGTTTGCTACACGTAATACAAAAACAAACCCATCAGCTCATTTCATAATCGTCAAAAATTCAAATTACTTTGATAAAACTAAAGACAACTATCATACGAACCTGCTAATATAATACCTCTGTTCCTCTCTTCAATATTCTTCTAAATATTCCTCTTATAAATATTCTTCTAGTCTCTAATAACTGAAGAAAATAGAGAATCGATGGAGAATCAATGAAGACATTCATCGAGCCTTGAGTCACCATCGAACCTTGACTCTCCACCCTGAAACAAAAGCATAACACTCAGTTCAAAACAAAGAGATGAATGATAAATATGATACGTGAATCACAAGGCTATAACATGTATGATGATGAACTAAAAAGTACACAAGATGGCTTGCATTTGCATCAATCCAAAATCGTATATGCATTTACACACACCTATGAGATTCAGTCCTGTAAGTTGCAGAGAGGTAGTAATAATTCTATATGTGGTCGAGAAGCAACATGAGCTCAGTAGTTATAAAATAAAACAATGCCAATGGAAACTCACAAATCAAAACAGTATACCTCAAGTTATAAACGTAGTAATGCTGATGCTACATGATCCTTCTTCTTTTTGGATAATTGTGAGGAAGTCATCTTGATCAAATCTTCATGAACTATAGAGAACATCAATGACCTGCAAAGAAGAGAACAACAACAGAGAACAACATCAAAGACCTGCAAAGACAATATATATATACTAATATAACTAAATTCAAAAACAAGAGAACAACAACAACAGAAAAGTAGAAACTAATAGCTCACCAAGAAAGAACAAACCTCCTCCTATCAAAAGGTCTGAAACTTCCTTGTCTACAGATCAATGGTTTTGTAATAGTTAATGTCAGAAAACCATAGCTAACACTGTAACGCTCACATACAAATACATATAACTCTAACAGTTAAGCAACAGAGGAATTCTAACACAAGAATACACAAAAAAAAATCATATAAGAAGGAGACAGAGAGAAGCACAAATACTCATTACAAAACCAAAGAGAGGAATACTAACCAAATACGTGAATCATCATAAGGCAAACATTGGCTTCCAGATTCAATGAAGACACAAATCGAATCAAATCAATTGCTACATAATAAACACCTTAAATTGGATAAAAGTTCTCAACTTCTAAGACACAAGACCATATGCAGAGAGAGGAACAAGAAGGGTAAAGAGGAAGAGGAAGGGTAAAGGTTAGATCCCAACACGAACCAAAAGCAGAGGTTAGATCGCCTTCATGTCTCAAGCCTCAGCATTCTATGATCGCCCTGTTTGCATATCTCGATCATCAAACCGAATCTCACAACAACAAATTAACCAGAGAAAAGCTATAAAGGTAGAAGCTTTACACCAACGATGAATCAGAGATTCGATGGCGAAGAGGGTTATGCTTTGTTGTTCGACAAGAGAGAACGAACTAAGGATATTGATTTGTTGAAGAGAAAGAAGAAGAAGTGAGAGAAACAGAGAATTTTGATTTCTCGATCAAAAGGAAGAACGGAGAAGAAGAAGGGTTGAGAAGCTTTGAGTTGTTTAACAAAAAAGAAGAAGCTTTGAGTTGAGAAGAAGAGTTGTTTAATTAAGAGAAAAGGAAATTGATAAAATCACAACGGTTATATTAATATGAGTTTAAGCAAATCTATACCTAGATTTTGTTTCTGTTAAATTTTCTTCATCACACACAACGGTAACAACTTAATTTTGATATGTAAAAACATTTTGAACCTTGTAATTTTAAAAGAGAACTAGATTTGGATCCGCACATACGTGCGGGATATATTTGTGAATATAATTATTTGATATAATTGTAAAGTATATTTAAAGATTAATTATTATAAAATTTATTTTACCAAAATCAGCAAAACTCGTAATCGCTAAAACTTGTTTATTTTTCTCGGCTGCATCGTCGTTTTGCTTCTTCTTCCACCAAAATTAACTTTTTCCGGTAACGAAGCTAAATTAAAATTCATTATTAGGGTTCTGCTCCTACAACGCCGTAATTTTGATTCCTTTAGTTTTTTTATTTCAGGTCCGATATGGAGATTGAGAGAAACGTTTCAGTCCCTGGTAAGAAGAATCTAGTTAAAGTCGAGTTCAAGCTTGGGACAGAGCGCTACATCATTGATTCATCAAACAAGGGTGATACTGTATTGGACCAATTGGTTTCGATGAAAGTTGAAAGTATGAAGATACTCAAAGATTATATCACAAAGCTTAATGTTCCGGATGATGATGATGTCCCCGACCAAATCTTGTCTGATGAAGAAGGTGATGATGTTGCTTCTCCTGTAATATGTCCTGTGAAACCTAAGAAGACAAAGATTTGACTTATTTTTTTATTTGTCACTACTTGTCTTGTTAGCTGGTGATGTGATCTTGAACCTTTGTCAAATTTTATTGTTTGTGTAACAGTTTTGGGGTTTTCTAAAGAGAATTGTGAGGTTTTGAATCTTGCTAGTTGGAATTTAGAAATGGTGTTACTGAGTTTTTTACTGGAGATTGGTGATTGCATTGCTTGAGAAGAGCAAATCCATTGAATGATGTAGTTTCTTATCTCTGACGGATATAGTTGAGTTATTCAATAGAGACTCTTAGAACACTAATGGGAAATGCTTGACTCGTATTATGGTATTAGGGGTATTGGACAAGAAACGTAGATGATACATATTTCCTGTGAGTCATGTGTTTAGATATTGGTTAGTGTTGTGCTCCAATTAAGTGGTAGACCTTGAACCTTTGTGAAGTTTGCTGTTTGTGCAACAGTTTAGTAACTTTAGTTTATCCAAGAAGAATATGACTTAGGTAAAGATATAGAAATGAGGTTACTGAATTCTTAGTGGAGGTTGGTGATGTGTTGCGAAGAGCAAAGTGATTGAGAATTGAGAGTTCATTGGAAGAGCTTAAGAGAACCAGAGGAAAATGCTGGACTTGATAGAATTAACAGAACAATGGGTATTAGGTAAAGGACTGATAAGCACTGGTTTAACTATATTGGTTAGTGTTTGTGTCTATGTGCTTGATTGATTCAGGAAATAGTAAAGTCTCTCTTGGTAAAGTTGCCTTTGGCAGCTCAGTGTATGTGTAACTTACTAGAGTTGAAGAGTTGGGTAGTGAGAAAAGAGATACATGACGGTGAAGCCCTGGGTTATCTATATTTGTTAGTGTCTGTCAGTCTTGAATAATGTAGGAACTTGGAAAGTGTCTCCCCGTAGTGATGCGTTTGGCAACTCAGTAAGTCTAACTTGTTAGAGTTGAAGAGTTGGGTTGGTAAGAAAAGTTCTCGTGTGAGTTTCTATGACCTGGTGAATCCTAATAATGGAAGACAGAAATGAATTTGGATAACAGCAAAAGCCACAGACATGGGCTAATGAAAGGATCGACAAGGATCTTTAAAGCTGTTTCGAGCATCAATTTATCAAAGAAAGTTCGATTTTGTTCACATCCCTCACTGTTACTCTTTCTATCTTGTTGATAATTTGGCAGTTTCTATCTTGTTGATATGTGATGTGATACCAAAAGTTCTGCGAAACAAAGATTTTATACAGAATTCAATGTCTGCGATAAATAGTAACCTCACTAGTTGAAACGAAAATCACAGACAGATAAACAAATTTTGGATGATTGAAAACAGCAGAATCATTCCTATAACATTCACAATCTTTGACACCAACATTGTCTTCAACTCATCAAAGCATCGCTAAGCTCCAGACACGCCACGAAAGAAAAAGAGAAAAACAGATGGACTAGCACGCATTAACCATCATTACTCCAACTTCTCGAGTTCTGACATCCTTTCGATGATCGCCTGCACGTATAAATTTGTTGCCAGCATTTAAAAGGTTAGCGGTTGAGCAAAGGAATGTGTTAGTGAAAAGAGGAGAGCTTCAAACAAAAATTCATACCCTTTTGCTTGTTTCTTGGAGCTCCCCAGCAAGAATGAATTCATCGAGTATCAGATACACCTTTTAATTGAAATTACAGGGAGTTAGCAGAGTACAAACACAGATCAAATCTAGACATACAGAAGCATTCACATAGTTAAACAAAAATGGGGAATGCTATATATATTTATCTAACGGGTCATGATGGTCAGCGTAGAATTGGGACGAATACAATGAGAAGAGAACGAAACTAGCTTTTGATTTTCGCAAACCTAAGCTTTTATTTGAAAGACCCTTAGGGCATCCTCAATGCATAATCCTTAAAAGTGGATCTAATGATTTCTTTAATAGTTTAATTGAAAAAATGGATCTTATGATTTCCTTTAGTACCTTATATAACATACGTACCTTATATATAGAGTTGAATTATGTATTAGATTTTAACCAAAAGTAGTTTAAGGATCATGTTAAGGATCAGCATTGAGGATGGTCTTAGAAGCTTCATGGATAAAAATCTTCAGATTACCCTTACAAACATTTACACTAAACTAGTTCAAAGCTTCTAAGCAGAGAAAAGACGAAGCAATTTCGATATCAGTGGTTATACAACATCATAAGCTAAAGTTTAAGGGTTAAATCCAAAGAAGCAGTTTGAGAAACTAAATATAAAAAGAGTAAGAGCAACAAAAGAGGTTTGGTACCTTGTGGAAATTAAACACCAAATCTAGCTCACAGACATTGCTGAAGAAATGGTCCAATATCTCCACAAACAAATGGATACTCTCCAGGTAAGCCAACTCATTGTCGGTTATATCCACGCACACAGAGAAAAACAATCCAGCATAACGCCTGTATATTACCTTGTGTGTTCTAAACTGAAAATAGTAGCAGAAAACAGTTTTATCATTTGTTACATAACAGATTCACAATAATAACCAGTGACAAAAATAAAATGCATTCCAAAATATTGCTTTCTTAATCACATTCTACTTCTCTATACAGTACACAGATATTGGATGAGTTGGGTACTTCTACCTCAGCTTCTATCAAAATCTCAAACAACAACTAATACCTCAGAGCAATGCTCCTATACTGTGCTAGTACCAACAGCCCTAAATCTTATTATACAAAACCTGAATAAAGAATCATATGCATTCCTACAATCTTGGTTCTTACTCACATTTTCATGTCTCATTAAGGGTTGTTCGAGTTCTCTATAAAGATCTTGATACAACAAAACTCAGCTTCAAAGCCTCAATCAATTCTTTTTCAATCAATTCTACCAAAAATAGTCACTGGAGTGCCCTAATCTCGTTACACAGAACACAAACCTCGACAAAGTTGGTGAATTTTGCATCGCGATTCACCACTAACCTATGAACCTGATGAAGAAGACAAAATTAAGAATAAAAAACCGAGCTTTTGGAGTTAATGGAGAAACCATAAGAGGAGGATTAAAAGATAGGAAATTTGAAATGAGTTACCTCGTATTCGACCTTGTGTTTCTCTGATTCTTCGAGTGGAACATAGTATTTGGCAAGACGAGTCTTACCTTGTCTGTTCTGCAATAGTATGAATCGGATCTGTACAAATTGAGAGAGAGAGAGAGAAAGAGATGGATCAAAATTGATGCGTTAGAGATGAAACAAAGTGGAGAAGAGACAGAAGGAAGCAGTACCATTTTCTCTGTGAATGTTAATGGAGAATTCAGGAGGAATCGTGAGCGATCAGAGGATAAGATTTGTTGGATTTTATTTTTTTTGTCTTTCAGATCTCACTTTGAATTTTCACGACCTTTTGATTCTAAACAAGTTCTTAATTAAAACCAGCTCTCTCCAGTCAACAAAATGAAAAAAATGGAGTTTTTAGAAATTTATTGATTTCACTAGAAAAAAAGATTTGTGAAATTCAATTTTTTTTCTTACAAAATTCATTAAACTCTATAGTGAAAAAAAAAATTTGAAATTTTATATCAACATTTGTTAAAGATGGATGCGGAGCAGATATCATAATTTTTTTTAATTCATATCTATCGTGGAAATCAATCTAAAATCCATTGAATTTAGATATTGAAACGCATATTTATATTTTCTGTAAATTTATAATAAATTGAAGAAATTATTTATAAAATTAATTAAGAATAAATTGTCATTTTATTTCAAATTTTACATTTCTGTTAATGTTATCAATTTTGTTAAATCATAAGTTCTAGGCTAGTTGGATGAGTTAGTGTTTTCAATCTTGTTATCATATTTTGTGTATTTGTAGTAAAACTTTCGATTCAGGTAGATATACGATTATAACTTACGATTCAGAAAGCTTCAAAAGAAGGTCAAAGTTATGTATAGTTCTGATACGATGTGGTAGTTATAATGGAAGTATAACGTCATACATACTTAACATCGGTAAGTCATACTTCAGAACTTCTACCTCATCTAGAGTATTTCATTTAGCAATAAGAATATAAAAATTTCATTCGTGCGAAAAGTTTCATTTAGAAAGAAACAGAATGATTTTCTGATAGTTCGTTACTCCTCTATGGCTAGTCTTTAGTAATACTCTATTTTACGAGACCAGCTAAGCTGCTCAGTGTTGGAGATTAATGGCCGTTATTTTTGTAGTTTCTTACATCATTGACTCTTTTTATAACTTACTTCGCACGATGACCTTGCGAATGCCATGTCCGTATCAACATCAATCTTTCTAGTTTTGCATGCATGCTTGATTCTTGTCTATTACCATTTACCAAGTATATATATTATATACTTTTCCAGTTTGTTTGCAAATTTTCTTACCTAAAACACAAAACTAAAGTATGTGAGCACATTCATGGCCAATAATTTGATAATACTTAAAGAGAGTTGTAGGACATGTTTGAGCTTGCATGGTTAATAAGAACTCACATGGAGTCCTTAGCTTGTCTGTGTACTGAGTCGTCTGATAGCTAGAAGTCCCCAAAGCACAAGTTTTTGGGCAGATTAAGTCTGCCTCTTTATGGAGTTTTTTTTCATTAGATAGAAGGATACAAATACAATAGATGGATGCAAACTAAAAGGATTCATAAATACAAGAGGGAATTGGGAAAGGTGGGAAGATAAAGTCCCTAAACAATAGTAAAACATTAGGAAGGCACATTATATTCTTCCATTATTAACGGATTATTCTACTCCAGTTTGATGCCAATCCAGTTTAACGGATTTAATCTCCGGAGAGACATTTCCTTCAATCATCAAGTAGATAGGGTTGAGTTTCGCGTCTGAGCTCTTCAGGCAAGCGACGAAGAAGAGATTCTTCATCAGTGCCCCTCACATTTTTCCATAGGGTTTTCTCGTTTTCCTTAATGCGTTTCTTAAGATCTTCTGGTAGTTTCCTAAAAGTCATCCATGCTTCTGTGTCTTTCTTTCTCTCCAGCATTTCGTCTGATCTGACGGTACTTGTTAGCAAATATTTCTGTGATCACCAATACTAAAGGAATCAGTTTGACGTACGACATCAAAATGTAAATGTAGTTTCTGTGGTACGTATGCGCATAATTAATACCTGAACGTTTCCAATGAGTACAGCAACCAAGAATAAACCACAAGCGCATATGATGATAGCCAAAAAGATATCTGTTGCCGAGTTGCCTGGCTTCAGGCTTTCACCAAACGTACTGTAATCATTAAACACAAGGTTAAGCTATAGCCTATATATCATCTTTTTTCGTCTCACAAGAAGTTGAGAGAGTTTAAATGTACAAACCTAAGATTTCGGAGACCCCACCAAAAGCAGTAGAAGAACTTCTTTGGAAAATCCCTTAGATTAGCACTTCCCACCTCAGACTTCACTACTTCACCGTACATACCATAGTCGTATATTCGTTTGGTTTCGATCCCGGCCAAGTATTTGGATGGTTTTGGGATTTTTTCAGGGTCTTTTATTAGGCATGTATGAAACAGAAAAACACTGTTGTTTTTACCATCTACTAAATGAGCACAATACAGCTCCGTGAGATTGCGTGGTGGCAAAACGCCAGACAAGTTATTAGTCTTATTCATCCAAAAGTTAGTCTTATCCACCCAAGCGTTACGCCAGCATCTGCTTCGCTTTTCAATTGCAGTAACGTACCAGAAAGCCCCAAACACCTAGCCGACATCACATATTTTTGTAACAACAATTCTTGATTGATGTCGAGCATATAACAAATAAAACAGTAGAAAATTCAAGACTTACATAACTACACAACAGGAAGAGCGAAAGGTTTAAAAGAGCTCCAATCCACTTTGATTCTGCTATTGTCGTAGTGGTTTTTGTCACGGCTTTGTAAATCGGATGGATGCGAATGATTCTTGGTAAATACTGCGCTACTATGGTCCACTTGAGCACTCTATTAGTCACCAGATTGCTAGACCATTCAGTACGGAGGTAGAAAACCATTACCTACAAGATTTTGTATTGGAACATCTCTCAAAACTAATAATAATTAAAAAAAAAAAACAAAAAAAAAAAAAGAGAGAATGCTAACGTACCACAGGAATGGGGAGAAGAGAAACAATGTCAACAATAAAGTAGATGAGTCTTTTTGTTCCGCTCATCTTGCCTCTCAAAGGTGTTTTGGAGAAAATGATGATACCAACATATAATAGGTCAATGAAGATACGAAAGAAACAAACTGTTGTTCTAAGCTTTTCGTTGAAACCGATACATTTTTGTAGATAGTTAATTTCAGGAATAAAGAGAAACAAAGTATCAATAGCCAAAGCAAACCCACAAACTGCCAGTAAGCACTTCCTCCAGGCTTTCCTCCAGTTTTCAGTGGTGCGTATCTTCTCGTAAGCACCATTCCCAGTACCCGACCTGTATATCACAACAAGATATCACTTCAACTACAAAATTTCAAACAGAACAAAAAAACTTATGTGTATATGTATAAGTTATTTGAAACTAGCTACCTTGCAGAACTAGTCATCTGAATATTCATGTCTGTATGTACGTAGGTTCCTTCCTCATCTGCAATGTTTTTATCAGAGAGAAAATGAAGTCACTATACATGTAGATGTAGTCGCAAAATATATATTAGAAACCAAACGGAGCTAATATAGACTATATAGTATTACACATTGTATACAGACTAACGATAAGGAGTTGACTGACTAACAAAAAACTGAGAACCTCAATTCATTTATTTAAGAAATAATTTTACGGGTATTTTTGAAACTTTATAAAACTGGGGGCTATTTATTGAAAACTGGAAAACTTTGAGGGCCTATTTGCAACAACTTTTTGCTGTAATTTTGTTGGAAAATTTAAGGGGCTTGAGCAAATTGCTTCACTTTGCACTGTCCAGGGCCGACAGAAAACATAAACATGACAGGGAGAGATTGTGGGAGTATCGATATATCCAAAGTAGATAATGCAGAAGGTCCCAAACTGTGGTCGATGAAGATTATTCAACATCTACTAGCTAGCTAGCTCTTAATTTTTTTTTATCGCGTAAACAGATAGTATTATACGTACATATGTATATTTGAAAACGGGCTAAATCGAATTAATAATGTTATTACAAATTTTGTTTGTTTTAAATAGATACACAATTAGTATGACGGGAGATGCTTGGATTGATATTACTAAAATATTAAAATATCATTAACCTTATATTTCAAAAAGGATTATACATTTGTTATATTATTTTTAACAACTAATATAAGATATGCCCAATCAAACTGATCTAATTAAGTTTGAATTATGCAATTTTAATATTTTAAAACAAATTACAGCATAATAATAAAATTTGAATTAAAAAAAAAAAAATTCTCGCGATATAACGCGGGTTAAAATTTAGTATATAATTAAAAACAAAAAGAGAATTACTAACATTAGAAAATGTATCTTTAGACTAGAAGGCATATTAAATTTAATTAACATGTTACCAATTATCTTTCTGTCTTTAGTTATATATTAACGGCATATTAAATTTATAATTAAATATGTAACTTTTACTTATAGATGTTAATTTATAACATGTTAGCAATTATCTAATTCTTTTATTAACATGTTAGCAATATGCTAATTTATTACATGTAGCAATTATATTTCTGTTGATATCAAATTTTAATTTTACTTATAAATACTATAAAAATTGAGAACAACAAAGTATCTTTCGACTAAAATTTTTTTCAACAACGAAATTGTTCTTTGGTTGAAAGTGCTTGACTCAAAGAGTCTGCTTAGAGCAACTCCATCCAATATTTTTATTAATAGTTTTGAAATTTTATTGGTTGAGAACCTTTCACAAATTTATTTAATTTATCTTTCTCCAATGGTAGAGTTCTCAAGTTGGGATTCTCTAAAAAAAAAAAATTAAAAAAAATTCATAATATTTTTAACTACAAAATATGGATCCGGTCTTTGCACCGCATGTTGTTGCGATACGGCTGTAACTCGGCGTCGACGGCGAACGAGAACACTCAGGAGAACGCTTCAAACCTTTAATTGCCTCTTGATTGAGAGAGATATCGATTGAGAGAGAACGCTTCAACGCTTCAACTGCCTCTCGATTGAGAAAGAACGCTTCAAAACTTCAATTGCCTCTAGATTGAGAGAGAGAGAATCGTATGCCCAAGAGAAAAATTGACACATAGAGATTGAGAGAGATTGATGAGAGGTTTGATAGAAATCGACACATAGAGATTGAGATTTTTTCGTTGGTCGCAGGGAGATTGAGAAGAGAGAGAGAGGTGTTTTATTTTTTTGGCAAAATAAACAAAAAGAATTAAAGAAAAGAATAGTTTTATTTTTTCATCAGATATTCATTTCAACCAATCAAAATTGCCCACATCCTAAGAGAACTGGTTCTGTGTTTAATTGTGATTTTTGATTTATTTTTCAGCTTTTAAATCAAGAGATACTCATATCAGAATTAGAGCATCTCCAACGTAGATATCGTAGAGAAGTGTTAAAAAAAATTAATTAATAAAAAAATAAAAGTGAAGAAAGAGAGAGATAATAGTCTCTTAAAAGGGAGATTTTGCAACACGTTTTTACATATTTATGCACACATATCAGATTTTTTTTTTTTATTTTTTTTTTAATAAAAACTAAATTTGACAATTAAAATAATATATTTTTACTTTTTTGGAGACTCACATCAATATTACCGATGGAGCTGGTTTTAGGGCAATATTATTGGCAGGCTCTTAGACCAACATTATAGGAAAGATCTTAGACAATTCTTAGGATTATTTGTGATTTAATTAAATCAAAAATACATCAAAATGACTAAGAAGCTATCTTATTTAAGATCTAAATAGTGTGCTAAGAAGCGTACACGTGGCATGATTCTATTGGGTACTAGGATAAATATATATATATATATATTTATTTCTAATTTTATTAAAAAGACACTATAAAATTTGAAATTTATATTTATAGAAACAAATTATCTTTATATATGTGTAAATTTAAAATACCGCATAAATACATTTTTAAAACGTTTTAAAAATTATTTAAAAACCTTATAAAAACTTTGTAAGCCTTTTAAAAACCTTGTAAAACCTTATAAATGTCGTTTAGAACCTTTTAAAACCTTATAATAATTTGGATTTAGTCTTCCCGTAGTAATTATGATCTTGATGTACTTTATCAAACATATAAAAGTTTATAATTTTTCATATTTGAAAATGGGTATTTTTAAAAATGGATAGAAAAGAAGGGTATTTTTAAAAAGCGATACACTTCTTTCATCAAAAATTCTCTAGGATAAGTAAGGGGAAAAATCAATTTTCTTAATTTTTCTCTTCTTTCTCTCTTTCCTTAATTTTATCTTATGTATGTTTTAAATTTAAAAAATTTCAATAATTATAAAGTTTTTTCAAATTATAAATTTTACTTTAATTTATTTTATATATAATTTTTCTTGTCCTAAGATCCTTAACCTAAGATACTAACAATAAAGATGTCTCAAAACTAAAAACACAAGTACAACTATTAACTCTTACTTTTTCAAATTTATTATTAAACTAACTCTAAGATTAAAATGTTAGATACCATTGATAATCTTCCTCTTATAAGTGAAACAGAGTATCTTAGCACAAAACACTGTGCTAAGATACTCTGTTTCACTTATAAGAGCCTACCAATAATGTTGGTCTAACACTCTTATTGATATATGATATAATGTACACAAAACAAATGGACCAAGTCTCTATAATCATGAAGTACTTAGGGATTGAAAGTAGAATTCTAGAGGATTTTGGATTTTTTTTTAAATTCCCTGTTATTCAACTAGTAAATGGAGTTAGTAGCAGCCAAAAGAGCAGCACCGAGACCAGAAACGTCTTTGGTATGTTTGATCGCAACGTAACTTGCTAGCTTATGGCCAAGAAGCTCAACTAGTACATCTTGCATATACTCTCGATACTGCGGGTACTTCTCGTAGAGTGCACCGTCCATAGCCACAACTGTTCTTTTACCTGAACTCATCCTTTTGGTATCTTCTTCAATCTTCTCTAGAAGTGCTACTACACCAGCTCCAGCTAGACGCCCTCCGCGTTTCACTACTGTGTCACACAGTTCGACCACTCTCCTCCTCGCCTCCAGATTCGTTGCCTCCAACTATTTCCAAAAAGCTCGATCAGGTTGGTAAGGTTATCCAATCTATGGATGTGATTGTTTTCTATTTAAATTAGCAACCTACCTCTAAATTGTCATATAGGACTGATCCAACAATTTGAAGATCATCAGTATTGTCTTCTTGAATTTTGCATAGATGCTCGGTCCTATACAAAATTAACACACTGATTAATAAAACTCATTTAGGAAGTTTCAACATTTTATCAGCTAATCAAGTTTCAAAGGCCTAATTAACTAAAAGGCTAAACCCACGGCCACTTTGAGATAATGCTATTTTAGGATACTGAATCTATGGATAAGCTATAGCTAAAGCTGAACTGAATTGTTTGTATCAAAATGTGTTTTATGACCATATTGGTTTTTATGGTTTAAAATCGAACAAACTGAAATCGCAACTAAACCAAAATCGAAACTTAACCAAAGCCGATTCTTGTATAATTTATTCAAACTTGAAATGAATAAACCAAAATTGCGTCAAACCAAACTGCATATTTGCCACCTCAACCAATTTGGAATTGGAGAAAGATAGTGAGAGAGAAGTACCTGAGTGCAAAGGGAGTGGAGAGTTTGACAGGAACGAATTGTCCGAACAAGTCAGTAGTTTCACACATTTGTAGCAAAACCCTCCTCACAATTTCACCAAGGTACATCCCTGAGATCATCTTCTCATATAACTTCAACCACACACAAATAGTAAACAATTGTTAACTTATGACACCATACATTAACAAAACATCAAAAGTACAATGTTGTTAGAGAGAAAGGATAATATTCTACTACATGTTCACCAGGATTCAGGCTTTTCTCATCCATCTCTCGATCAAAAATAGTCCATGGAAGAATCTTAGAGAACCCTCCCCACTCCGTGTTAATGATCTAATTCCAAATCAAAACATATTAAGCATGAGAACATAAAAAAAAACCAAAGTACATTTATAAAAAAAAAAAAACAAGAATACCGTTATTCCAGAAGATGATTTGCTTTGGAGTTTAGGAATAGCATGCTTCTGCTCTACATAACAAGCATTGGTCCCAGTGCCTAGAATCACACCGACCATCACATCCTCATCCCAATACCTTGCTCCAGCTAATGTTCCCACTCCATCATTTACCTTAAACACACAAACGTCAACAAACTTCCAATTTGCACAAGACAAGAGTTTCCATCTACTCAAGATAAAGAAGACATACGAGAGCAGAAACTCGCATATCGAGTCCACGTGCTTCCATAGCTTCATTTAAACAAGCAACCACGTTTTTTCCTTCCTACAAAAACAACATTTAAAAGGTTATTAGAATTTAAAATCACATAAGAACTTGTGACCAAATTAATGATAGCACATAGACTCACCATTCCAGACACATTAAACCCTTTAGTCCACTTGATCAATGTGCCTGAATCAATAGAAGTTTGCTTCACAGGGAATGAAAAGGTAAATCCTATCTCCCTTTTCTTCCCTTGTTCCAACCGAAACCGCCCCGGCTTCTCCTTTGCAACAAAGCTTGCCAACTTAGTAGCAATGAACCCAAAAAGCTCCTAAAACGTTCAAACCCAATTAGCCATTACAATTAACACTCACCAATGTATTAAAGTTATTGCATCATACTACACATTACCTCACTTGTACCAACCATAAGCTTATGAGGAATAGATATTTGTTCAGACTCGGTAGCTACAACACGCTCTTCTCTTCCTCCTAATTGCACACTACGCACCCGAAAATTCGTACCTCCTAAATCCAATGCATAGAACAACCCTTCCTCATTCCTATATCCATCAAAATGTAATCAAAATCTTAAGACTCAACACTTTTTTTTTCTTGCTAGCTGAAACTTTAATCATCTTTATCATCACTATTCACTAAACATAATGTTAATAAAATAAAAGAAAGTAAAAAAAAGATACCCAGAAGGCAAAGCATCAACATAAGTCAAGATCATCTCAAGATCTCCACCTCCATCAACAGCTAGACCAGCTCGCATGTCATTGGCAATGGCGTTGGCTACTTCACGTAAGTAAGGTGTAGGAGTGGCACAGTCTTTCTGAAACTTTGTCAGTACAGGACATAGTGAAGTCGAGTTAGATCGGACGGCGGACATCACGATGTAGTTGGAGCGGCGGCGTGATGAGAAGGTGAAAGATCCGACGGTTGGTGTGACGACAGGGGAAGCGAACATGAGTGACATTGTCTTAAGTTTGGTTCTGTTTTGTAAGCACGAAGATCCCAAAGTCAACTTTGTCTCCTCTCTCTCTCTCTCAGAACTAAGTTTTTTTTTATAAACTAGTTGCTCTGCTACTTGGCTACTTTAATTTGATTCTTTCACTACTGTTGGGTTTTAAGAGAAGAAGTCTTTTTTTTTTTTGTCCGAGCAATTTTCTAATTTTCTGTTACGTCAACCTTTTTTTTTTTTTTTTTCAACCTTTTTTTTCACTTGAAGTGCAATACCTGGATATGCTCTGATCGCCGCACATCGTTTTGGTCCATAATTTAATAGGTTAATCGAAACATGATTTTATATTAAAAAAGGAGATTGGTATCATCATAGCTAGCCACAACTTTGAATAATGTTTTCGTCTATTAGAAAATACCGTAAATTAGTAGACTTGAAAATTGTCAAGATTACATGCTAAAGAAAAGAAAATTATGTCCTAGTAAAATAGGAGAAAATTTTGAAAAATATTCTGTTTATTTTTTATTTGAGCGTTTAGTATCTTGTCTTTTATTTAAAGAAAAATATTAATTTTATTTATATATTTTTGGTGTAAATAAATTTTAATTTTTAAATTGGTAACAGATTCACACATGCGACTTAACCGTTGTTACCAATCGTTATATAGAAAGTAAACATGTTAAATTTTACTTCCACATATTTAATAGTTATATACAATTTATACATTTAGTAATATAACTAAATTGGCATAGTCTAGTGGTATCTAATGAGTTTTAATTACTCATAGGTCACGAGTTCGAGCAAAAAAAATACAATTTGTATTATTCGAATCCATGATCTAAGAGAAATTAAAACCCACTTAATATCACCATATTACGCTAACGTATTTGTATTATTATGTATAATTTTTTATGTATTTTTAAACCAAATATATATAATTGAAATATTTTCGTTCGATAAAAAAGAGTTCAAATAAAAATTAAAAGACATATTTTTGGCTTTTTCTCCAAAAAGAAATTATAAAAAAGAATTGAAAAAAAAAAGATGAAGTGAGGATGAACAAGCTTTCGTAAAATTTTGAGTAATTTGATTTCTAAAAATATTCACATTAATTGACGGTTTTTAAATGGTCTGATAGTAAGAGAAAATAAAAAAGAAACTAGGGAGAGGTTCTTAGAAAAAAAAAGAAGTTGAGATTATCATCTCAGAATTTCATTGAAAAATCCTCAAATAGAATAATGTTATAAAAACTAACAATTTATCTGAAAATGCTTACATAAGATATCCCTAAGATATATATTATCGGAGATGCATCACTCGAAAAGGCATGAATCTTAGCTTATGTTGCTTTATACTGTGTTGTGAGGTAGATTATCAAAAACTCTCGTGTGCATCACTCTAATAAGGAATGGATCAAGTTTGGAATCTAACACAATAACACACACAACGCAATAATCTTCATACTGAGAATATATGCTCCAATACAAAACTTTTAAAGCGAATCGATAAAGATAATCAAAAGTTATTCATGTATCATGTTGATTTGAAGTTCGAGTTTAAAGTTATACCACTAGAGGTTTCTTAGCAATTACATTGGCAAACATAAAGCCATTTTTTTTTTTTCAATTGAATATAAATTTTTATTCAATCAAAAACCATGTGTACAAAGAATGCTTCAGTTGTTTGAAAAATTAGAAAGTATTTAGAAAATAAAACATAATTTAAAAAGCTATATGTGAATCTTAGCGGGTGGAGAATCAGAGGCGGAGACCATCATCATAACAAGGATCACCTATGTCTCGGATTGAGCTGAGACGGTTTCGAAAAACAGAAAACCATTATTTTCTATATAGTTTTAAAAAAAAATTAATGTTAAATTATATTTAAAAAGAAAAATTAGTGTTTTTACAACAAGTGCAACGTTGTTTTAAAAATATTCTTAAAAAAAGATTAAAGCAAGTCGAATGAAAAATGTTAAGCATATGTGTTTAATCAATAAAGCATTACATTAAAGAGAAAAACAAAAAAGCAAGTCGAATGAGAAATGTCATATTTGAAGAAATAATACAAGCGATTAATGAAAACCAAAAAAAAGATATTAGTCTTTCACTCTTTACTATGTCACACACCTCTACACAACAAATATGCTAACACTTTCCCCCTAAATAATACAATCCACTACTACAAAACATTCCACTAAAAAACTTACAAATCCAAATCATATAAAGTGCAAATACTTTTTTAAGGCTCGGAGACTTTGTAGATAACTACAAAACAAGGAAGTATGGCCTTGGGATTATACACAACCAAGTCGTCGAGACTTGCATAGACCCCAGCCGGCCCCGCGACCGAATCATACGAGCCAGAACCACTTTCATCTTCCGGCGACACGTCACTCTGCACTCGTCTCACTCTTCCCGCAATCACGCGGCAAACAAGCATGGCCCTTCGCTGGTCAAAGCATCTCAAAACGTCATGTGCTCTTCCACTACTCGCAGTGGTCCTAACTCCCTTGATCTCTTCCTTCCCTTCACCGTTCCCTAAACGCACCGTTTTGGCGTGGAAGCCGTGGCGGATAATGGTGCAAACTCGGCAGCCGGGGACGGCTGAGCAAAGAGAGGTCGAGCCACGGGAGCCGAGAGAGCAAGAAACTGTGGTGCAGTGGAACCGGAGAAGCTCGTTGCCGTCGGCGGCTGATCTTGGCTCTTTTCTAGTGGAGGCGTGTGCATGGGACTTGACTACGTCGCGACAATCTTCAAACCGTTGGATCGTGCGTTGAGTGTTGTGGACTTTTAGTATCCGTTCGATTTTGTAGATGGGACTGTCTTTACGTAACCAGCTAGATTTGAAGATGATGTCTACTATGTTTCTCCCTGAATCCTCTGGCCCCAACTCCGACACTGTTATCAAAATTAACTATATTACAAAAAACATCTTCACATATGTTTTTTTTGGTCGATATAGAGAGATGAATATTCTTAAAATATATACCACAAGTAGAAGGAATCCAAGATTTATCTATATATATATCTACCTTAAAGTTTCAAACTGATAGTAAGAATATCGAGTTTTACCTTAAAAAGTGTTTCATTTTTTTATTTTCTCAATTAGATTGGTTTTTTGTTTTTACAGAGATATGTTTTTCAATATAAAGATAATCTATCTCGAATTGATGAAATTAAAAAATTATAGATCGTCAAAAAATACTTATAATATAAAATCATTACAAAGATGTTTTTACTTGTGTATATATATATATGAACATGGCCGATACAATTATATTACCATATTATATAAAATAATCCAATTTTGTTCAGCCATTCATGAAAGGTCTTTAGTAAACCAAAACACGAGAAAAAAAATCAGAAACATGATATGGTAAATTAACGATTATAACGATGTTAATATGTCGCTAAATATGTGATTATGACATAAAATATTCTTAATCTTAGCACCATGTATTATATCCAAAAAAACAACGACGTGAAAAAACACGAACACACATCCAAAAACAACGACATGACATGCCAGATTTATGGCCCCGGTTACGAGAAAAGGAAATAATAATTTAATAAAAGACAGACCATTACAGATATTTTAATCTTCTCGAAAATTAATTAAAAGTAAAATCCAAAAGAGGAAATAAAAAAATAAATTTTATTTTTGATTAAACCAAAAACAGGTTCGACTTAAATTGAACTTTATATATGTCTTGCTTTATCATTCTAAAATAACTTTATATGTCTGATCTAAAATGGCATAAACTACTAATGCCTTCATGTTTTTATGAATTTGATATTAATAGAAAAAAAGTTTCATATGCAAAGAAATAAATTAGTTAAAGGGATGCATACCGGCGTGACGAACTGCTTGATGAAGCTCCAATGATTCAAGCTTAGGGAAGACCTCTCCACACTGTGGACATGCACATACTCTTGGTGCTATTGGATACCTAATTATATAAACAAATCATTATAAATTAACTAATTACATAGTAATTATTCAGAAATAATCAAGTAGTAAGAATAAAAAGTTATGAACCTGCTTGGATCAACAATCATGTGACACTCATAGCAACCAGAGAGTTTTCTGAAGTGCATAGCTTTAGAAGTTGAATACGACGAGTAAGCGCCACAACCATTGGATCTAACCGATAAAGACGATTCGCGGTTAACGGGTTTTCGGGTCAACAACCGGGCATCTTGGCCTAGATTACTACTCTCGGGGGAATGGTCTGAACGGTGGATCACTCGAGCATTACCGTAAATAACATCACTAAACTTACAAAGAGAAGAGCCACAAGAAGAAGAAGTAATCTTTGATGGTTCATGCACTCGTGGCCCTTCGACTTGTTTGCAACTCAAAAGGTTCTTTATCTGGCTCCATGACGACGAAGACGATGATGATGATGTTGTTGATGGTACCGTCTTCTGCTTTAGCTTTTGTGTTTGTGTCTGAGGCAGTGGTTGAGACGTTTTCTTCTTTGTGTTCTTCTTCTTTTGTTCAGAAGATAAACGCCTTTGCTTGTGTGTTGTTTCTGGTATGAAAGGGAGAGGAGCCATGATGCAAAAGAGAAAGTGAAAATAGAATTGAAAACTAGATTACACTCTCTTCAATATATAGAGAATATACAATACATACAAGAAGAGAGGGATAAAGAGAAAGAGAGAGAGATTAGAATCTTTGTTGTTTTGTTTATGTTTTTGGTGGGAATGGGATCCGAGAAGACTTAAGTGACCGAGTGGGATCAAAACAAACTAATCCATACATATGTGTATAGAGTTATATATCAATACACCCACTTTATTAAATATTAGGAAGCACAATGACATTTTTGATAGTTTCTACATGGAATCCAACCATACAAAACGTTGACACAGATCCAGATTTAGATTTTGGTGTGTTATGTATAATGGCAATATACACACTCGTCATAAGATAACAAAGTTGATATATATTAATTGGAGTAGGTGATGATATCAACTACAAACATATATATGATTCGTGATTATTTTAAGTTGTATGCATTAGGCTATGTAGTGGAGTTGGCCACCGTTCTGTTTGTCTTTTTGTTTCTCCATGTTTCTAGGACTAATGCAAAGATAGTATACATATACCGTTACAAAACTTTAAACTAATCTAATTACCATAGACATAAGTTTAAGTTCCACTTATTAATACCAAAAACTTAGATTTAGGAATAGAGAATTTGATGTTTTTTAGAAAAAAAAGGACTATTGGGGGAGATGTCACTCCTTAAAATATCTTAATGCTGTCCAAAATTCACGTGTCATGCGATTGACAGATACACTTGATATATATAATTGGTTCCATAATACTAATTATATAGTAAATGTCTTCTACACATCGCTTTGGAACGTTTGAAAAGTATCATGTTGCACTAATGCACTTAGCTTTCCGGACCACGACCTATTATGTTTGGCAGGAGGCATAGAAAGAGCTACTACCAATTTGATAATATTCTTTTTGTAAATGACTAAAGTTGTCATATTTTATTTTAGAGAATTTGTAGAAGAAATATATTGATATATATCAACCATTTGAATTACAGAACTTTACAATACTTTCTTGAGTATCAAAAGATATATTGAAGATTACTTAGATTTTCAATTAACATATAAAATCTGTTTTGTAAGAACTAGCTATATTAATTTTTTTTACACATGCTATATATATATATATATATATATATGAATATTAAATATAATTTTACTTGTATATATGTTTAAAATAAAAAATTTAACAAAACAACATTAATTAATAACTTTTAGTATGTTATCCTTATCCATATATACACAATTATGCTAAAATCAAGTTTAACAAAGGTAAAAAGACATGAAGCCAAAGAGACCAGAGTCGAAACCTATCCGGAAACAGTATTTTAGTTTATTGTAATGCCATGCAAGTCAGCATTTTCATCACAGCCTTATCTTATGAGACTATATATTCATCATTTACGAACGAATCTAAAAGTTACTTTTTATTAAAATCAAAAAGATAAACGTACTTTACCAGCTATCTTTTTTAAGCAAAAAGAAAAAAGAAAAGACAAGAGTATATTAATATATGTGAAGAACCTGTATTGTATATGACTGAACTGCTATATATTGTACATAGGTCTCACTCCTCGCATATAATTGAAATGATGCAAATATATATTTTAGAAATAAAATGATTCGGTTTCACTATATTTAAGTATATCTCACTATCTACAAATCTTGCATGCTCATTTGCTATCTAATAAGACCCAATTACTTACACTGTTTGGTACCAATATATGTGTATAATATAACTGATCAATATATTCAAGATGGGAATAGGACATGAAAAGTAACTGGTTAATGACTTTGATTGGTGACAATTTTACGAAACGGTACAAAGCTTTACAAAATATACAGTTTTTAAATTTACCAATCATAAAAATGTTAAAAGCTTTGCTTAAAATTTTTTTTTTGCTAAACTGCAAATATCATATAATATGAAAGAGTTTGGTTTATACAACCAATACAAATTGTATCCTTGGCAAAAAAAGATATTTCTTACAATTTTACAGCTTTGCTTAAAATTTTATTCTCAATTCTTTTGTACAGTTTTTATAGATAGATATTTCTTACAATTTTGCACTATTTCACTTACCGTTCCAATTTACTGCTTTTCTCTGTACATTTTTGCGTTTGTTACTAATCAAACCCAATATCTTTATCAACATAAAAATCAAGTGACTAAACTTGAAAAATAGTGTTAAAAATAATAATAATTCTGTTATACTAACTACTAAATTTTATGGTCCAATTAAATGACAATGAAACATAAAAATGCATATAATGTGAAATGCTGAAAAGTCTTTGGTAGTAAAGAGAAAAAAGTGGTACTTCTAAGACTTATAAGATAGTCGGAGAAGAAGGTGCGGTAAGAAGCTAAAGTTCAAGTAGGAGAAGCCAAGAAGAGATCGAAACACATACATATATACACATCGAGATTATAAAGTTTTAACACAAAAAGCTACTAGTGGCCCTCGTGATATTGCCGCAAAACATGGCCTCTTCTCTCACATGTCTTACCTTTATTCGCTTTGTCATCTACTCTCTTCTCGTAGATCCTTTTTTATTTTATTTTCACGTATATATATGTTTTCATACTTATGTAATTATGATTTAGTTTTGTAATATATTGTACAACAAAATACGCACACATGCCGGCCACTAATGTACATGCATTTACACATGTGTCCACTTCGTTCCACGCAGCCGAAGAAAAAAAAAAAAAGAAGCATATACGTACGTACGAAATTTCATGTAATTAACAACGACTATAATAAAAGTATGGTAACAATTACCATATACATAAAAGTTTCCATTGTGGTTATAATGACTCAAGACTCATTATAAATCAACGATCCAAATAAACAAACAATTACCAAAGTTTATTAATGATAACTAAAGTTGAAATTAATGTTGTTTTGAATTTAACGTGAGAATTAATTTTCATAACTTTGTCATTTAAGGTTGATATATATATAGCTTATGTTATATTGCCCGCGCACGGCTGTGGTTCAGTGATAAGGGAGAATTGTGGAAATGTTGGAAGGAACTAACCCAAGTTCGATCCACCCTGAAAACAAAAATCATGGTTAAGTTTGTCAATTGCGTTAAGGTCCAGTTGATTTACCTGGTAGTCAGAAATGCAGGCGGCCTGATTACCCCTTGGCATTAGTCGGAAAACATTACAAACTCGGGATACACAATATGGTGACCCTTCGGAGAAAAGTCCACTCTGAAACACTTTTAAACACTTTGGTGTGTTTCTACCGGGGCTGACCGGATCAGTCAACTAGAGTTTATAAAAAAAAATATAGCTTATGTTGAGACTTGAGAGAGGTTAATTTAATCTAGGTGAGAAGTAATTATATGGTATTTTCTAATCTGAGTGAAGATCTTGCAGAGAGGTTAGTTTGAAAAGAAGATGCTCCATATTATTTTAGGTATTGATTTAAGTTGAAAAGAATATAACAAGATTTTGATGTCTATATGATATATCATAGATTCACAGTATAGTTTTTTTTTAAATAAAAAGAGACCAGACAAGACATGAAATTTCGCGTTACTGCACTTACAAATTTAGGACAACAAAAAAGAAATCCAGACAAACTCTCACTTGTATATGGATAATCTTTTTCTTTTGTTCTGTCACACTTATATTAAAAATTATGATTTTCTTTTTCTTTTTCTGATCCAGTGTCACACTTATATGGTTCTATTAAATTAAAAATATGGATAATGTCTTAGAAGGACGTTGTATTTATTAAAATTGAAATAATTTATTTTTCTTTCAAAAAGTTGTCACATGCAATTTGGACGAAAATGAAAATGTGTGTTTTATATTGTTTCATTTGTTTGCTATTTACAGTAAGGTTTAAGATCTAACTTAGGGAAGTTGATTTAACCCACCTTAATCAATTACATGGTAGCATTAGCAAACCTCGTAACTTTGATTTATTGAAGAAAATTCTTAGAAATTTTACTTTGGTGATTATTCTTCTCCTAATCAAAATTATAGTTAACAAATGCATTTCAAATTTCATCTGCTATATGGAATTGTAAGTTTTGTTGTAATGGTTTAGATTGTCACAATGGAAACTTGGCGAAGCAATTTACATGATACAATTTAATTTGTAAATACAATGAATTGGGTAATTAGAAACCACACGTTTTGTTGTGATATATTTTCGTCAAAGCAACAAGTGTGGTTATACTTCTTTATAAGAGAATAAATAACTTTAACCTAGCTAGAGAGATCAGTATTTAACCTGATATATCACTAAGCTAACTATACTAAATCTCTCTTCAATTGTTTAAAATATTTACAAAAAAATACGGTAGAGATAGAATTACACCATCCATGTTCTGGAGTCCGGTTTTCTTGAAAATGACAAAGCAATGTGATTCACTCTTGTGATTGGAGGTGTTAGTAAGGCTTTTAGAGGATGTGATCGTTGCGACTTGCGAGGCTCTGCACTATTTTGACTTGAGGGGGAACTTGGTAGAGGGAGAAAGGATTGCTTGCTGCTAAGTGCATGTGTTGCTCTCTCCCGGCTCAAGAAAATAATGGGCTTTGGGCAAAAAAGATAATTTGGACCCTATAATTTTTTTTTTTTTGAAAACCAACTATTATATTAAAGAGCAGAAACTCAGAGATCACCCAGAAGAGGGAATACAACAAGATAGAGCAGATTTAGCTAACGCATCAGCCTGCGAATTCATGGTCCTAGAGACATGATGAAAGGAAATTGACGAAAAAGATAAGCTGGCAAGGTGGATGTCAGTGACAATACCCTCCAATTCATTGACATGGTCTCCGGAATTAAGAAGAAGAATAAGTTCTAGACAATCCGAAAAACAAGCCAGTCTGACGATGCCCGAGCTTTGAGCTGCAAGAATTCCAGCCTTCAAAGCGAGTGACTCCGCCACCAGGGCCGAGGACACACAAGGTCTTGAAGAGGCTCCTTGGAGCCTGAAAGAGGAGTGGGGGTCGTGAATGATCCATCCCATACCCCCAAGGTGGGTGTCTTTGGCCTACGGGCCATCGGAGAAGCAAAAACATGTCCTCCGGACCCTATAATTTTTTTTATAGATTATTTGTTATAAAAATCTTGTTTTTTTTATGTGTATTTTGATAATTTGGACCTTTTTTGTCAATTAATAATATTGAGAAAACAAAGAGGAATATAAGATGAGAAAACAAAGATATCCTCGAAATTTAAAGTCCAAATAAGGGGAACAAAACCGGTGAACGATACAAAAATTCTCAGAAACATACAAAAAAAGTACTAGAAAATTGAAAATTAAATCGAAAAGAGGAAGAACTCTTAAACTAAAGACAAAGACAACAAGGTTTAACTCTTAAGAAACACATTATTAGTCTACTTTGGACCCATTTCCACTCTTATATTTAGTTAACTGTATATTTCTTTCCATTTTTTTGGAAATTAAAATTTTAAAACCTTTAATTACTAGGACAAGATTATCTCTACACCTAAAACTTAATCGCTTAAGGTTTTAGTGGACACAATAAAGTTCAAACGGTTTATGCTTTCATGTTTTTTACCTTTTCTCTTTTAGCATAAGACAATGTATTTAACTTATGCATCATGCAATAACCTAAACTTTTCATTTTATAATAATATTACATTCTTATAAAAAAACAAAAGACAAAGCAAGACAGTAAACCCTGAATCCTAGAGCATTCAGAACATTGTTCTAAAATCCACTTAGCTACATTCAAGGGCCCGTTATCAACACAGATCAAAGCTCAATAAAAGCCCAAATTCTAGCCCAACACCAAACCCAACACCAAGCCCAAACAGTTATCAAAAAAGTCAAAAATAATAAAAGAGGAAGAAGTTAGGCGGGGCTACGGCAAAATTCGAAACTCTCTCCAACTTCTCTCGCCCACCGCTCTTTTTCACACAATCCCATTTTTGTTTTTTCTCTTTTATAATAATCTTTTTAATACAACAAAAAGACACATTTACCCTTCCTCTTCTTCCCGCTGTTTCCTCTCTTCTCTCTCCATCTTTTTCTCCATCTTCCCTCTTCTTCTTCCTTCACCCATCTCCCCCTCAACAAAAACCTAAATCACGATTCTCAAAAACTCTCCGCAAAATCGCTTCAAAACTCTCGAATCCCCAGAATCTTACAAACACCGGTGATACACCGCCGTTACATGGCCGCGACATCAAACTCTGGTGAAGATCCGACTCTCTCTTACCTTCACCACCACCGATCTCCTTTTCGCTTCGAATTACTTCAATCTATCTCTTCCTCTGATCCTCGTTACTCTTCTCTCAATCCTTCTTCAACGAATCGGCCTTTCTTAGTCTCTGAATCGCTTCCCAATACTCAACAGTCTCCTCTAATTCCTTCTCACTGGGACGATTCTTACTCTCATATCACTCATAAAGTTGTGAGTTCATACTTTTCGTAGATTCTTTCTTCGATTTTGATTCCGAGCTTGAGTTTTGTGAGAGCTAGGTTTTAATTTTTTTCCTTGATCCCAAATTTCGCGAAAAAAAAATTGAATGAAGTTTTGTTCATTAAGGAAACTTAATCCAAAATTGGATCTCTAGCTTTCAATTCGCTTCACTGTAGCAATGGATCTCTAATCTCAAATTTAGAATTCTACAAACTTGGGGGAACTTATTTAATTGTGAATTTAGATTTGTGTTTTTGGTGATTGTTAGCTATGTTATTGAGTTTATCTTTTTTTTTGCAGCAGAAGAGTATAAAGAATCATCGAATTCAGCTTGGATCCATGGCGAACATGTCTGGAGAAAGCATTGATATAGCTAAAGTAATAGTGAAACAAGAGACTCCTCAAGACGTTGTTAAACGTGTATACAACAAGTCAAAGGGTACTAAACAGTCAAAGGCCGGGAAACGAATGGCCAACGGCGGTATTTGCTTTCTGATCAAATTTCTTCAGTTGAATCTCAGAATGTGATTTGTTTGTTGATGTTGTAATATGTTGTATTTAGCATTGTTGTGATTGATTTTTTGTATGCAGAAGCTCAAAATGGTGGTCTAATTGTAGCTAGTAATAACTGCCGTTACGACAGTTCTCTAGGTAAGTACTGCAAAGCGCAATCACATCTAGTTCTGTTTACTTTTTTTATAATGTTTATGTTGGTATGGAGATAACACCACTAATTGTATCGTTGTCTCTTTCGTTTCGTAGGGTTGTTGACAAAGAAATTCGTCAAGTTGATTCAGGAAGCTGAGGATGGAACACTTGACCTTAACTATTGTGCAGATGTTTTGGAGGTATGCAAAATGTATCTTTATATTGAGCTAAAAAGATATCTTTCAAATTGCAGAACATCTAATTAAGAATGTGCTTATATGTGGACTAAAGGCTCACCTGTATAACCATTGCCTTAAAGTGTTTGATATATTGATTCACAACTCTTTGCTGCTAGGCTAGCTAAACTCATTAGGTATCTCTCAGTTTGTTAGAATCTCCTCTTATGTGCCTGCGGTTCCTCTTAACAGGTACAAAAAAGAAGGATATATGATATTACAAATGTCCTTGAAGGAATTGGATTGATAGAGAAAACTACAAAGAACCATATCCGCTGGAAGTAATTACACAATCCTTTCTTACTTAGATAAAACGCAGTGTATTTAACTTATGTTCTTCTGACCTTTGGTTTGGCACATTGATGCAGAGGAGCCGACAATCTTGGACAGAAGGACCTGGGAGATCAAATTAACAGGCTTAAGGTTCATAGACAAGGGCACTACATATTACTTTGTCGTAGAACTTACTGCATTAGAATAAATGATCACATATTCAAGAAAGAAGTCGTGATTCCAATTTTTTCAATCCAAATAACTGATCACATACTTTTTTATAAATGCATATGTTGGGGATATAAGATGTTCTTGTGTATTCGGCATTTTGGCAATCTGACAATATAGTTATTCACACGCTTATTTCAAACCCCCCATGGAATAACCAGTAGCATATTTATGTATTTTCAGTCAGAGGTAGAAAGTATGCGATTTGAGGAAAGCAGGTTGGATGATCTTATAAGGTTGGTTGCTTATGTTCTTATATCTGATTTGCAGAATTAATTGTTCTTCTTTTACATGGTTTTAAGTTATGTTATATATCTCCAGGGAAAGACAAGAAGCTTTGAGATCCTTGGAGGAAGATGAATATTGTAGAAGGTTTCTGTCCATTAATTTGATTCTCATCTTTTTGTATCTACACGCGAACTTTGCTTAGACCGATGACAAAAATAAACAGGTACATGTTTATGACGGAGGAGGATATAACGAGTCTCCCACGGTTTCAGGTCCTCCCCAACTAGTTCTTGAAAATCATCTTATGTTTTCCTCAGTTATTTAATATACTAAACCATTAGTCCTTGATACAGAACCAGACATTACTAGCAATAAAAGCTCCTACAGCTAGTTACATTGAAGTTCCAGATCCTGATGAGGTAAGCGTTTTTCATACTTACATATAGTGTACAGTTTTAATATGATGTGTCCACAAAATGAAGCATCTGTTTTGGTTCATGATAGATGCATTTTCCGCAACGACAATACCGGATGGTGATTAGGAGTAGAATGGGGCCAATTGATGTCTATCTTTTAAGGTACTTAACCTACACATTCCTCTCTGTGTGTCCTCCTGTCTTATCTATACTGGTCAGTCAGTGCTAATAACTGAGAACAAACATTGGTTGCAGCAAATACAAAGGAGACAGTGGTGAAACAAGTGACAAGTTGGGTCATGAGTCTGATCAAAAAGCTCCATCTAGAGTGGACATCAGTATCTGAAAATAGTAACTTCAGATACTGATGTAAGTATTCAGTCAGATCCACTGATACTCGTTTCAAGATCAGTCTCATATATGTATGTTGCGGTTAAGTTGAGTCTTTTGTTCTTTTATTGCCAGTTAAAAGCAGATTACTGGTTCGAGTCAGATGCAGAGGTGAGCCTAACAGATTTATGGAGCAACTTCAGCAGCTGAGAACCAAGTTATTTGAAACCTTAAAAATTCCAATTACTGGGAAAAGGTTGAATAATACAAAATTTTCATGTTACGTTTTTTTTACGCCTTTTGAGCCCAAATCCTTCCTAATCGAGTATTTGTTTTTTTTTGTAATTTTTTGGGTTTCTCTATTGTTTAAAATAAAAGATGCAACATTCTAAGAGAACACCTTTAAACATGATCTAATGGCATTCAGCTTGTACCCTAATATAAGATATATAATTATACTTAGTAGCCCTTGGATGTCAAATGTAATCGACAGCAACCTGAACACATCTGTGTTTATAACGAAGCTTTAAAACTAATTTGTTTGGCACTTTAAGGTTACATGATTAAATGGAAACGAAGCATCAATTTCGAACCACAGTTTTAGACAATACTTGGTTCAACTTTGTCCAGGCAAAAACAACCGAACCGAAACCGAACCAAAAAATGAGGAACTAAACCAAACCGAAACTAACGTAATTACCGAATTGATAGTAAATTCCACTACCAGAAATACCCGGAACCGAATTTGATATATCCGGAACCGAACGCCCAAGACTATTCAACTTTATACAAAAGGAGTAGATTTTGTATATAAAAAAAAATAGATTGTCAATTTTAATAGAAACTGCCATAAGAAACATGTAAGAAACTACATACATGATTCAACAGAAAATTGAGGGAAGAAGAGGCCGTGAGAGATAAAACGTAACGTATGGGTTTGGTGTGATATTAGCCAATGAGCATTGTTTTGAGAACAAAACTCTTCGAACAATTTTGGGGGAATTTCAAAAATACCACTTTTCATATACCTCTTTTTAAAAATACATCTTTTTCAAACTTTATTAAAAAAACCACTAAAAATATTAAAATTTATCCAAATATGTGTGTAACCTTATAAATATATACACAAATTACCTTTATATGTGTATAAAAATTTATATACCTTTCATAAATAGCGTAAAAATAAATTATAAAAACCATATAAAACCCTTATAAAAACTGTATAAACACTTTTAAAAACCATTTAAAAACCTTATAAAACTTATAAAAACGATTAAAAACTATTTAAAACATTTTTAAATATTTATATCGAATCTCCCAGTAGTAGTTATTATATAGAAGTACCTTATAAACTATATAAACCTTTATAATTTTTTATATTTAAATAGGGGTATTTTTGAAAATGGATAGATAAAAGGGGTATTTTTAAAAAGGGGTACACCTAAAGGGGTATTTCTCAAAAATTCTCAACAATCTTTATTTACTAAATAATATTGAAAGTATTATTAATTAGTTTTGGCTCATGTAAAGAAATCAAGGCAATGCAAATTTTGAAAAGTTAATATTGACGTGTGTTCCAGGTTTGGAATTGGAGAGATGACAATTATGAAAGCATTTCATAGAGAAAATGCCATAAGAAGTCCAATCTAAAGTTGAAGAATTGGCTTAAGCTACACGGCACTTTGATTTATCTACTTGTCCTCACTAAACTCCAATTTTACTTTGCTCATTGAGAATGATTTTTTGATCTTCGTTTCTAATTTCTTACAACATGTTTTTTAAGACCAAGAACGAGTTTATATGCTCTTTCAAGTCAAGTCTATTGGATTTGGAAGGATTCCTAGAGTGGGGAAGAATTTTCATCGAAAAGACTTCAAAATATCAAGTCAATAGACCTTCATGTGTTTGATTTTTTTAATATAAAATGTAAGTGTGCTGCAACACTAATATACCATCACCACTTCATATTACTTTTCTTCATTCACAAATATGAAAGCTTTCTCATCTAATCAAAAAATGAGTTTCATTCTTCGTTTCATCTGTTTTCTTTTTCTCGTTTCAAGTTTCCTAAACACGGTTGTTTCTTCCACACAACACTTGTGTCATTCCGACCAAAGGGATGCTCTTCTTGAGTTCAAGAGTGAGTTTTTGATCTCGATACCTGATTGGGGCGTTGGTTCAGATATAAAGACAGAATCATGGGTGAATAAAAGTGATTGTTGTTCTTGGGATGGTATCACATGTGCTGCTAAGTCGGGGAAAGTGATCGGACTAGACCTTCGTTACAACTACCTCTACGGCAAGCTCGAATCCAACAGTAGTTTGTTTAAACTGCTTCATCTCCGTGATCTGAACCTTGTAGGCAACAATTTCAACAATTCGCCAATCCCAGCTGAGTTTGATAAACTCATGGAACTAGAAAGACTCAACCTCTTTGGTTCTTCACTTTCAGGCCAAATTCCAATTAACCTTCTTCAGCTAACCAAGTTGGTGTCTCTCCATCTTTCTTCTAGTGGTTTTTCTGATTCTTCTTCTTCTTTATCTATTGATGAATCATTTCTTCATCTACTTGCTCAAAATTTGAGGAATCTTAGAGTACTCGATATGAGCAATGTAAACATTTCTTCAAAAATCCCCCATGAGTTTTCAAAATTGCGATCTCTAAGGTCACTAGATCTAAGCTTATGCAACCTCTTTGGAGAATTTCCAAGTAGTGTTCTTCTGATACCCAGCCTGCAGTCCATTACATTAAGTTACAATCCAAATCTGAGAGGCAAACTTCCTGTTTTTGGTGAAAATAACTCTTTGGTAGAACTAGGCATTGAAAGAACAGCCTTTTCAGGTCCTTTACCTGATTCCATTATCAACCTCAAACATTTGATTTCTTTGACCCTTACCTCTTCCCAGTTCACAGGGAAGATTCCTTTTTCAGTTGGGAACCTTTCTCATCTCTTATCTCTCGATCTCTCTTATAATAACTTTGTTGGTGAAATCCCATCTTCAATTAGCAATCTAAAACAATTGACCCATTTTGATGTTAGTTCTAACAAGCTCAGTGGAAACTTGCCAGCTTCAATACTCAATTTTACTCAACTACGTTCACTCGGTCTCTCTTCAAATCAGTTCACAGGTTCTCTTCCACTAATCATTAGCCAATCCTACAAATTAGAGTCTTTCTCAGCTGATGATAATCCTTATACCAAAGCCATTCTGTCATCCCTAGTCAAGATCCCCTCATTGAGAAGTATCCATTTGAGTTATAACCAATTCGACGACCTTACATGGATTGGGAATATTTCTATGTTACCTAATTTACAAAGTTTTTCTATTACCAATAATAATTACAACAAAGTCGTCGATGGAGTTGACTTAAATGTCTTCTCGCCTCTCAAGAAGCTGCAAATATTAATTCTCTTAGGCATCCCTCTTTCACCAACAAACATCACTTCTGATTTGGATTTTTCACCAAATTTAGAATATTTGCTTTTGCTAGGCTGCAACATCACGGAATTCCCTGTGTTCATAAGATACAGAAGAAATTTAATATTCATAGATCTTTCCAACAACAAAATCAAAGGTCAAGTACCAGATTGGTTGTGGAGACTGCCAAAATTGGAGTATGTGAGTCTCTCTAACAACTCTCTCAGCGGTTTCAATGGATCCTTACAAGTTTCTCCTGAGAGTCAAATCAATACTGTTGATCTAAGCTCAAATGCTTTCCAAGGACCACTCTTCATCCCATCCTCCAAGCATCTCCAATATTTTTTGGGTTCTAAGAATAACTTCACTGGAGAGATCCCTCGATCAATATGTGGAGTAAGTTCTCTAAAGGTCCTAGATCTATCAAACAACAACCTCTATGGCTCAATTCCTTGGTGTCTAAAGACTCTGATGGCGATTTCTCTTTGGGATCTAAATCTCCGTAATAACAGACTCAGCGGGATTATTCCTGAAATATTTCAGAACGCCAAGAGCTTAACGTCACTTGACGTCAGTCACAACCGATTAGAGGGAAAAATACCAGCTTCTCTTGTTGGTTGCTCTGCTTTGGAAGTTTTAAATGTGGGAAGCAACGCAATCAACGACATGTTTCCCTTCCACTTGAATTCTCTGCAGAAACTTCAAGTCCTTGTCCTCCACTCTAACAAGTTTCATGGCACATTACATAACACTGATGGGGGTTGGTTCGGATTTCCGCTGTTGAAAATCATTGATGTATCTCATAATGGCTTCTTTGGTACATTGCCATCCGATTACTTCTTGAATTGGACTGCGATGTCCTCCAAGAGAGATAATAATATGGAACCAGAGTACATTACGAGTCCTTCACTAGGAAGCTACTACTACTCACTTATCTTGATGAGTAAAGGAGTGTCAATGGAGATGGAACGTATCCTTACAACCTACACAGCCATTGATTTTTCAGGAAATCAATTAAATGGACCGATTCCTGATTCTATTGGTCTGCTTAAGGAGCTTCGTATTCTCAACATGTCAAGCAATGCTTTCACGGGACATATCCCATCTACTTTGGCAAACCTTACGAGTCTCGAGTCACTAGACCTATCCCAAAACAAGATTTCTGGTGAGATTCCTCCTGAACTTGGGACTCTCTCTTCTCTCGAGTGGATAAACGTTTCACATAACCAGCTTGTAGGTTCCATACCACAAGGCACACAGTTTCTGCGTCAAAACTGCTCCTCCTATGAAGGAAACCCGGGGCTTAATGCTTTTTCCCTTAAGGATGTTTGTGGAGATATCAAAGCGCCAACACAATCTGAACTAGTGGAAACAAAAGAAGAAGAAGAAGAAGAATCATTTAGTTGGATGGCAGCATGTTTAGGCTTTGCACCCGGAGTTGTATTTGGGCTGGCGATGGGATATATAGTGACTTCTTACAAGCATGAGTGGTTCATGAAGACTTTTGGCAGAAGGAAGCCACAGAGCACCAGAACTCGTTAAGTCACTGATCGATCATTCTCTCTTCCTTGTCGCATTGTTGTTAAGTTTATAAAATAATTTGTTTTATTTCAAGTTTTGAGCATGTGCTTAATCAAATTTTATCTATAATAATAAGTTTTGAACTATCATTAAACGAAAGACTCCCAAAACTAAAAGTTGGTTTGTAGGTTTTTAAATGTTTCCTAGGTTCCAAATTATTGGTGAATAATATAAATATTTTCATTATATAGTTTGGTTTTCGTTATTTACTACAGTAATCTTGATATGTTAGGTTTACTACCGGATGTTATTCCTAAACGACAACACTATTTTACTTTAATTGTTGGTTAATAATATACTTTTGAGTGAATGCAATGTTAAATTCTTGATTACTTCAATAACAAAGCATAAATATTAAAATGCACAAGACGTTTGATAAGCAAGTAAGTAACAAAAAGATACCACACGAAAGTATATATTCTCCAAGTAAAACAAAAAGATCACATTTCATCATGTACACATACACACAGCTTCTTCCTCATATTATCTTTCAAAGGCTTATTAATATCCGGGTTTGGAGGAGAAGAACCTGCTGATTCCTCTAGAGGCTTTCTCTGGGGTTGGATTGCTAGATGAACCTGACCTTGACAGCCTTGTACCCACTCGTGACGGCGATGTCATCGTATCGCTAGTCTCTGAGTCAGAAGGGCCGTTCACCCAAGGCTCAGTTGAATCTCCTTCATCAACTACGGTGTAGTTCTTGGGGACCGAGGTATCCTCTTCAGAATAGGACTCATTTTGTCTTTGTGGTGACCTCATCAGTTGTTCAGGTTGTGGCCTAAACGATTTCAGCTGCTTCCCCAACACAAATATGGTTTCTTGACACTCCGCTAACTTCTCTGCTGCTGCCGATAGCTCTCTCTCCTGTATCATATTTCCATGTTAGTTTCTTGTTAGCTTCAGAGTCCTAAAGATTCAGGACCAATGCATGCAGAGTCTATAGATATGTGTATGCAAGTGTTTGTTTTTGTGTGTGATTAGATATAGAGCATTGAATAAGAATATGCACAATGGGCAATGAACTTCAATTCGATAGCCAAGTCTATAAAGCTGAGATATAAGAGTCTGAGAAGCGTAGCGAAAACATTACCTGTTTGCCCTTTATATCAGCTTCTTCTTCATCCTCAGCAACCAAAGATGTGTTTCTGTTTCTGGAAGAAAGTGAAAATATAGACATGTAAAAATGAGTTTGTAAATCCAGGCTCTTTCTGTCTTCATATTCTGGTAAAGCTTATACTACTCACCTTTGAATATGTTCTTCGAGTTCATGGCACCTGACAATGGCTTCTTGGTGGTTGCGTTTTTCATCCTCAAGCTCGTTCTCCAACTTCCCTATTTTTTCCTTAAGCTGATTCACATCGATCTCTAAATCAGCTGCACGTGATTCAAGTGATCTATATGACTCAGTCATACATCTGAGTTGTGTATCTGCCAAGTTGTTTGACCTCTGAGCAGAATCACACTGTGATCTAATGTCAGCTAACAGCTGCTCAGATTCTTGCAACTGAATCTTCATCCCCTCAATATCAACTGCCATCTTTTCTTTTTCTGATTTCAGCTCTTCTATTTCCTGTAATTTGGAGTCTGATTCATACCCCGAAACTCTGTTTTCATCGCACGGTACCCCTGGCTCATTGTGGACACATCCATTTTGATATATTTCTTGAGATGAATCTTTATCAACAACCTTGCTCTCGGGTAATGCAACCTTGTCTATGCAATCTTGACTCAGCGTTTCAACCTCAGAGGAAGCAAGACCCCTAAAATTTACCTTTAGCTCCATGGCCTCGTTGAAGACATTAGCAAGATTCAGAACAAAATCGTCCAAATTTTTGTCACCGCATAAAACATGGTTGAACGTGACAGAGAAGCCCTCGATCAGTTCAACAAAATCATTTCCCTCAATGGCTGTGTCCTGACCTATCTTTACCTCGTTTCTTAGCAACAAAACAAAATCATGAATCCGAGAAACTGCATTTTTCAAATCATGGTGAATGCTCTGCAGCTTTTGTTCAGCCAAATGACAATCTTCAACCAGACTTTGTTCTGGACATAAATCTGAAACTTCTTCAGGATGAACCTGCACCTCAGAAGGCTTTTCCTGATCCATACAAGCATTCACATCTTGCAAAATGCATTTTATATCCGCCGCTATCTTTTGGAGGTCAACATCAGTAGATACAGATTCAATAACCTTTGATAATCTAGATTTAAATTCCATCACTGCCGCTGGACTACCTCTATCAGACTCCTCAAGTTCGGTATGACCGTCAAGAATCACCAGTTCTGACTTTTGATCACCTGAAAAATCTTTGGAATCCATACTACCATTACTGCTAGATTGATTTGGCAAACAAGCTAACTTCTCCATTTCAAGAAAATCATCCATAAGCTCTACATGACTATTAATACTTTCACCCCTCTCCAATGCTGCCATCTCCTTCTCTTTCTTGGTTTGATGTGATGGATTTGTTGACAAAGATCCACTGCAGCTACCAGAATCGTCATTCCCATCTTCAGAAACAGAGATTGAGCTTGATGGATTGCTCGTATTCAGATTTGGACACACTTCAAGTGACGACTTCTGAGAATTATTTTGCTGCAGTTGAGCTTCTAAGCTTTGAAGCTTGCTAGTGCTCTGAGCACAAAGATTCCGTGACTCTAACAACTCACTATTCCGCTTTGCTAAGGCTTCTTTCAGCATTTTTGTCTCTTCTTCCATCGCAAGTAAACGTTCTGTTAGAAATTCATTTTCCTTTTGGAATTTCTGTGAACTATCCAGAGAAAATTCAGACCCAGTTGATGAGTATCCCCCCGGCGACTTGCACGGACTGGAGGCCTTGACAGGAGATCTCTTTTGTCGGGCATCGCCACTATCCCTGCCTAAGTTCTCAACCTCAAGCTTCATCTGAGCAAGTGCAGCTGGGCCTGGCAACTTCTTTCTCACAAGACTTCTCAGTCTCTGGCATTCTGCTTCCAACTTAGTTATTTTCTTTACCCCTTCCAAATGTTGCTTGTTGGCAGATTCTGCAGATCTAATACACATATTCTTTTCTTCGTTTCGTATCTCCAGCTCTTTAGAAACTACATGGACTTCGTACTTGAGAGATTTTATCTCTCTTTCACACATCTCTAGATTGCTCTTCAGAGTCTCTATTTCAGCATCAGCTCGTGATTTCTCCTCACTCATTTTTACAAGCATGTTGGACCGCTCCTGTAAAGTTCTCGATAGGGCATCACTATCCGCTGCAGACCTTAGTAGCTCCTGTTCATAGTCACACATCCTCTTTTCAAACTCCATTGTTATTTTCTCAATCTGCTTGGTCTTGCTTAAAGCAACCTCATGCATTTTCACTTCATGGTCTTTCTTCAAGTTCCGTATCTGTCTCATACACTCTTTCAATGCACCATCTAAATGTGCTGCACGGTCTTCAGCTGTAAGTTTCGAGAGAGTAACAGTCTCCAGGGTATTTTTCAATGTCAAAACTTCCGCATCAGCTTTTTCCCAACCTACAACAACAAAAAAAAGCTATAAAACTTTACTCTACATTATAATATAAACATTCACTAGTAGTAATAAAACAAAACATAGCACACCTGAGACAGCATCTTCAGCAACCTTGGAGTGCTGCTTCACTAAAGCCTCCTTAGTAGCAATTTCCTCATTAGCAGAAGAAAGTTTTTCATTCAAATCCTCGATATCTTCATTCAGCCTCTGCACCTGTTCATCATACTCATGAACCTTCTCATCATACGCATCAATCTGTTCTTCAAAATCCTTAACCTTCTCCTCATAAGTCTCAACTTGTTTCTCATAAGATTTAACTTTAACATCATAAGACTCAATCTGAACATCATACGTCTTTATTTGCTCTTCCAGACCAGTGAAATGTGTATACTGCTCCACAGATATCTGAACATACTTTGGCTTCTTCACTGATTCCTACTTCCACAAAACAAACAAACCCAAAAAACCATTCAACAAATTGATTACATTTAACACAAAAGCAAATCACAAACAGTAAAAAAACATACCTTTTCAATCTGAGAAAGTGAAGCAGCATCAGCTGATGCAGAGTCAATCACTAAGATTGATTTATCAGAAGACTTCTTCTTCCACGGCCAACTTCGTCGGTCCATCTCATACAAGTCTATAAATTAATTCACATTGTGAGTGTTAACAACATTGCCATATCATAATGAAGCTAACCAGATCCGAGAAAAATCCTAATAAATTCAGGGTAAATCTCATAATCATTGAGTAAGAATCAAAACAGAGTAAAGACAAAGAAACATGATGAAATTTTTTTTTTGCAGAAAGAGGAAAAAAGATAAGGTAATCTGAGAAGCTGCATCGTTCTAAAAAGGAGATTACTAAATTAGGAAAAACAACAAGGTAAAGTGAAGTTGCCGACACACTAAATCGAAGACAAAATAGAAGAAAAACAAAAAAAAAAACTAAATTAAACTCTACAAAAACTTCAAATTAAACGAGTGGTGAAATTAAAGCATCACAAAGTCTCAAGAACACAGAGACACAGAGACACAATGACGGAAACAGAACCAGAGTTTTGGTTTTGATGGTCGGGAAATTAAAAAAAAGCTTACATCGGAGAAATGTAGCTTCTGCAAACGAAATCTGGAAGCTTTATGAGTTGTTTTTCGTAAGTTTTGGACATGCGATTGTTCGGTAACGGAGATCTGAAATCGACTTAGATTATGAACTGTTGGGAAGTATTATCGGAACCCTACGGTTAGGTTACGGCGGCGGAAGTGAAGAGGAGAAAATAAAGAGGCGATGAAGTGGTGGTGGTAGTGGTGGCTGAACTGAGAAAATTAAAAAAAAATGGTTTTTTTTTTGGTTTTGGGTTTAAAGAGAAGAGACACTCTTCGTTAAATGTGTCAAAATTTTAAAGAACGTTGCAGCATAAAGCTCCAAAAGAAAAGCATCTTCTTCTTCTTCTCTGTTTTTTTATTTTTTTTAATGTCAATAAAGTATTTTCTTAATTAATTTTTAAAGAAATAGAAGAGAAAATAAATAAATATTTGGAATATAATAAAGAATTGAAATAAATAAATTTGTTTATTAGGTAATAATAACTATGACAATAAAGGGACCATAGGTCTACCTAACACATTCAACTCTAAAGAAAAAAAGAGTCTTTGGCATTTGGTTAACTGACTCACTATTACTAATACCATTTGGCACTTAAGTAATTTGAAATGTGTTGGAATGGTTTTGCTGAATTTTAGCTGAGAAGAAGAAGATAAGTGACGTAGTTGATGAGTATTTTTTTTTTTTTTTTTTGTGTTTTCCTTATAATTAGGTGACTTTGGAAGTTTGGAAATGTCAAATGTGGTCATTATTTAGAAAAAATTATGGTTAAGTTTTGTTGAGAAATAAAAGATGGAGTTATATACTAATGAAAAATATTAGTTTTTTTTAGATATTTTTGAGTAATTTTTTTTATATATTTATAAAGTTGTGTAATTCAGGTGTTTGTATTATACTTGACGATTATTCGTATCTTCTTTTATTTTGTCATTTACGATTATTCGTATCTATAAAATTAGAAAGTTCGCCAAACATGTAATTGTTTTAGTATATATGAATATAGTACGATAAATGAATGATGTACTAACGCTAAGTATGTTATGATACATATATTTGAAAAAAAATAAAAGTTGGGAAATTTTTCAGTATACTACTATCCTTCTATAATGAGAAGTACACAAACAAAACTAACTTTATAAACGGTAAGAATTTACATTGAAACGTCACTAGGAAAAGTTTGTTTTTTAAGCACCAAGGGTAATAAAGATAATAAAAACATGCAAATTAAATATATAAACATCGCAAGATAATATATAAACTATAAATAGAATTACAAAATAATCAAACAAATATATTATTTGTTTGGATATACAAATACAGATACGGAATACATAAATATTCACTTAAATAATAACAAAAATAAATTATTACAAAAGTTTATATCAAATAAAGAGTTGAGTCCATGGTTTACCGTACTAATTTAGTACTTAGTTTGTTAAACGAAACTGAAGACAAATGGTTCACTTTTAGTAGTCAAACACATTATATCATTGAATGTTTTAAAAAATTACAGTATGCATTTTATTGATCTGAATAGGTGAAAACAAGATCAAGACAATGCATTTGCATTTCTATACACAAAGCTATAATGTTTCAGTTCTCATACTAAAGTGTTTAAATCAAACTAAAAGATATAAAAAAATTTGTTAACTTCGTATAGGCTCAACTTTAAAAAAATCAGCTGAAAAATAGTGAATTGGTCCACATCATTTATGCATTACTCTATGGGTTCCACATTTCTGTCTGATATAGTAATTTGTAACACGTTTCGTCGAAATAAATCTGAATCCCACAGTAGAGCTATAGCAATAAATCTAATTTAGGTTAACAATATTGTCTTTAATACCGTATTAAGTTCATAGTTTTATAGCTAACTAATAACTATCTGACAATAAATAAATTGGAACATGTTATATACATATGTCTCGTGCCACTTACAAATTTTAATGTAGAGTTCGTGTGCGCATCAGGGTTTTAAATAAACATGCATTAAGGAAATACAAATTAATTAGGATATCTTCAAAGAGGTTAAGATAAATAATGTGATAATGTATTTGTCGGTAGGAGAATAAATTACGAAAGAATCTCTTCTTGCGTGTAGCTATGAAAGGGTTTCGAGGATTTATTTTTGTCATATATATAGAGAGTTGTTAACGTATTGTATTTATTTAATAAGTGGAACCTTTAATCTTGTACGTTGTTTTATATAGAGTTTTTTATTAAGTCTAACCTCTTTCATTTCTTACATTCTGGCAGACTTAAGTCAATCTTAAGTCAACCTTTTAATTAAAATACCAAATAAGTAAAATTATTTATTCAAAATTTAAGCAAATTAACATTATAATAAAACATCAAAAATAATTCATAGAGGGTGATTATCAGTGCTTAATAACACATATTTATTTTATTAGATTATGGGCTTCCAAGCTAAAACCAATTGGCAATGAGTGTAGAGGCCCATATATTTTATATACTAGTCAGAATCCTACTCAACCTCAAATGTGGGATATTGTATCCCTAATACGCCCCCTTGAGATAATGGTTCTTCTTGCCATAGATCTCGGTATGTTCAGGCATGAATCGGTGGGCCAAATATGGGCCAGACCGATTGTGGATTGGATTGAGTATGTGCGTACCGGGCTCTGATACCATATTAGATTGTGGGCTTCCAAGCTAAAACCAATTGGCAATGAGTGGAGAGGCCCATATATCTTATATACTAGTCAGAATTCTACTTAACTTCCAATGTGGGATATTGTATCCCTAATATATTTGATTTGATTTTTTTGCCTTTATTTTAATCATTTGCTAGCGTCTTCAACAAAAAAACGCAATTGTTTGCAAAATATGGTATTTTTGAGAAAACTAGATAGTCATTTTCAAGATAATACTATGCACGCATCAAACCCAAATCAAATAAATAATTTCATGCATGGGCCAAAATTACTAGATAAAATGGTTGGTGTGGAGGCCAAGAAGGACATAATCTCATATCAAATGTGTTATTAAATTGGTGCATGCATGGAATTTTTCTTCTCCTTCGGGCTTCGGGTATAAGTAATTAATCATCGTAGTATTGACTTTCTTAAGGGACAAAGTCTTTTAGTTTCAATTCTCTTAGAATTTTTAAATATTTTGATTTTCAAAAGTAATGTTGTATTAGATCTTTGGTTATATATATATATATATATATATACATATATAAGTTAGGTATTATACA